>NC_056726.1:266030230-266330230 GCF_019279795.1 Protopterus annectens | reverse complement strand
ATACCCTAAGGTTCCATATACAGGTTCACTTAAATATAACAACTTTTGCAAACATGAGCATTATGTACATATTCATATAGTGGATAGTTTCACATAACTTACATATACCAATGTTAAAAAATTAACTGAACAAGTTATAATAGTCACCACAGAACTGCTGCAGGCCTTTGAACATTTTTTCTTAGTAAAACAGTATAACATTCTACAAGGCTTACAAGTTAAAACATAAAAAAAAAACTCTAATGCTTTTAACTTCTCCTCAATGGAGCATGTTTTTATGATCTGATGTCTCCATCCCAAATAAAAGTATAAGTTTTGCTCTCAGTGTTAATGAAATAAGAGATCATAGGGATTGATGGCCCATTTTCTAACAGCCAGGCCCATTTATTAACCCTATTTTAAATATCTACCTCCCAACTTGTTTGACATAAACTGAACTTTTCCTTTCTATTTTGTCTTCTACTTCTGCTATGATAACCCTTCTATATGTTCAAATGCTTCTCATTTTAAATCCTCCTTCAAATATTGCACTTCAAAGTTTTTGATCCCTTTGGTATAACAGATTATGTTACTCGCTCTTATCTTTACATCTCTGTGCTTTCTTCATCTTAAATAGCATTAATATATAGTCTTTAAAGAATCTATTTCTCAAAACTTTTCTCCTATTCCTTTGTACATATTTCCCAACTATCTCTCTTCCTTCGCACTCACAGACCATGTCTTCTGCCCCCTCCTCCTTACCCCCATCTCCAGAAATTAGTCACTTCAGGCTTTGATCTCTTCAGCTCACATCTCTCAAACTCTTAGCATAGTACATCTGGGCCAAGCAAAAATAATGGGGGGAGGGGGGGGCTGAGGTTCAAAATATAGACAGATTTTAAATATTGTTTTTTATAAACTTAAAAAGTTGATAGAGTAACAATGTTTGTATTTCTGAAGGACTCAAAACTTGAAACTTAAATTTCTGTCATTATTTAGTGACTTAAGTCCTCAGTGATTTGTGGGAAAACCAATAATTTTATGAGGAACAGACCACAAATATGAAGCAAATATATGGATATTCTGCAAAAATCTATATAGAACTTGAGAATCAGAGTGGGATTTGATACCAACCTCCAGTTTGCAATCATCAGCAAAAGTGATTAGTCATAGTCCCCTGGCATCAGCTTTAATGTCAGAGAATTATAGATATGGGGACTGAAGACAAAGTCCTGTGTGATAAGGCTGGTGTTGTTTTTATATCTGGAGCAAATAGTCCTGACCTTAACAGCATGGGTTCTGTCAGATAGCACATGACCTATCTAGTGAGATTTGTATGGGTTAATGTCGAGGTGGGTGGAGCTTGATAATACTATCAGCATAAAAGATACTGTTGATTGTCTTGCAAGGCTCAAGAAGACAGTGTGGATTGTATGCCCAGTACCCTTTGTCTCAGTAATACTTTCAAAGAATTCAGCCAGGTTGAACAGGCATGACCTGCCTTTTACAAAGCTGAACTGGTGTGAATCCAAGAATATCATGGTAAAAATATTATTTATTAGTTTATGTATGCTAAGTTCTGTGCCCTAACACTATCAAAATGAATAGGCCTATCATTCTAAGGATCATCAGGGAGACAACTTTTATGCAAGAGCACCATAACAACAACTTTTCTTCATACCATGGAATTGTAACCAATGGAAATATCTAGTTGAAGAGCTGGCAGAGGGATTTTGCTAGATGTGACTTAGCACTTCTTAGCAGACATCCAGGGAATTTTGACAGAAGCCACTGAACTTTTTGGAAAGTACAAAAAGGACTGTATTTAAAATGATTTGGGGATGATAGGTATAAATGTGAATGGTGGGGAAAGAGGGAAGTATGGATGGGGTGAATTTGTAAGAGAAGTTGTCATTTAGAATATTAGCAATGTCACAGAAGGAAATGCCATTGAAAATAAGTTAAGTACACAATTAGTGGTTATTTCCAAATAACATAGTATAGCTGCATATGGCCTTATAGCTCATTTGAATGAGTCACAACCCTATGTTCATAGTCAGCCTTGTATTTCGTAATGGAAAGTCTTGAAGCACTTACTTACCAGTTTTAAGTGCCTTTTATGAGGACAAGACCATAAGATTAACACATCTGTTGGGTAGGAAGAGAAATTGGTCATATACTAGCAGATCTAAAATCCATAAATCTCTGAGAATATTTGTTGTCGGTACCATACATTTGGCAGTTTATGACACTTAAATTCACCCCCAAAGAAATGTATTTGGTTTGCTGGTTAACATTTCTAAATAGCTAATGTATTGTGCATGCTCTAAATGGGTCATAGATGGAGTTCTATAGTCAGCTATAATATGATAATTTTATTGGCTGTAACTAGGACTTTAACCAGTTTCAGATTTGTATCATGCAGTATTTTGTGAAATACAGTGGGTTAAAAAAGAATACAGATACTGCCCCTAAGTTGCTGGGGGATCTGAATACATGATTAGCATGCCAGAAGTGCTATCAGTATAATGGAACTAGGTTTCTGTAATTATGCAAATGCTAGCATATTTTAGGATAAAGAAGGCCTCAGTTGTGAAGATTTTATTGCTCAGGCTTCTAGCATTCAGCAGTGCTACCTTGATATTTTACAGAACTGAATTTGCATTGTTATAATGTCTGCCAGGAACACTCTGACTAAACTTACCTAAACAACAGAGACCCCTAAAACACACTCACAAACATTCCACACACAATGCCAATTACAGCGCACACAGTAGTCAACACACCAGTGTCTCACAAACACAGCCCATTATGCATAACAATAAACCAACACAGCCCATAAGGCAAAACAATAAACCAAACATACTAGTCATTGGTGACTCAGTAGTGAGACACGCTGATGTGCCCCTCACCAGGCTCAACAAGGAGAAAGTCACAGTCAGCTGTTTGTCAGGCACTAGAATCTGCCACATCACGGACGCACTTTTGTCTCTCCACAACAGGTACAAGTATGACTCTGTGATTATCCATGTTGGTGTGAATGACTTGAGATGTACCTCCCTGGAGTATATGAAGAGAGACACGATTGAGCTCTCAGACTATGTGCTTCAGGTTGGTGTGACCCTAGCCCTGAGCAGCATACTGCCTTCACCAAGAATAATGCCACAATACAAACAAAAAATGACTGAATTCAACAATTGGCTTAGTTTCTGATGTCTTTCCAAGGGGATCCAGTATCTGTCTGCCTGGGATGACATGGCTGACAAGTCATAATGCTTTGCCAGAGAGGGCCTTCACCTGTCACCAATGGGGTTCCGTACCTTGGCTATGGCTCTTGCCTCCCCCATTATGCCTTTTTTAGGCTATGTCCCAAAGACAAATCTTCCAACATGAAAGATCTGTCAAAAAGCAAATTGATGGTCATGCTGCTCAATGCTAGGAGCCTTAATCTGAAAATGCACTCACTGGAGGCTCTCCTCACACTGGAAGATGCTGATGTCTGTGCAGTCAAGGAAACTTGGTTTAGGGCTGCGGAGAGCACCCCCGCCTTACCAGGCTATACCTCATCACACTTTCTGACCCCAAAATGAGATCGGAAAGACTAAGAGTGGTGGAGTCTCTGTCTTCATTAAAGACAGGCACACCTCCAGATTGGTTTACCAGCATAATGCATGGGAATTACTCCAGGTGCAACTGACAGTTGGCAAGACACCCATCCACGTTATAGCCAGATATAAACCCCCTCCATGTCTCAGGATACCCACTCCTCCTACCTTGACCTGCTTGACTCCATCAAGGTACCCTCAAACACCCTGATCCTTGGTGACTTCAACTACCCCACCATAGACTGGATGAACTATTCCTGCACTAATGCACTCACCCAATGATTCCTTGACACCATCAACTTTAGACCATCTGTTCTCATCCCCCAGAAGGGGAGATAACATACTGGACTTGGTTCTCGCCAACATGGGTGATGGCTGCACCACACATATATTGTGTTCTTCCCTGGTGAGATCAGATCATCAGTCTGCCTCATTCAAAGTTCCTTTTCCACTCAATCCCTCCCCTGCCATAACCCGGCTAAAAAAAACTTCTCAAAAGCTGACTACACCCACCTAAGGGAGGGTATCAGCTGCTTCACACCACCATCCCCCTCAGAGGATGCAGACAACTATGCTGAACAGTATGCCAGTGCAGTATACAAGCACCTGTACAACTGCATGGACTCAGCCATACCCAACAAAACCAAAGCCTGCTCCTCAAGGAAATACAAACCTGTCTGGTGAACATCTTCTGTCAACAAGCTTTACAACAAAAGGAAGAAACTGTTGTCCAAAGGTAAAAAGGAACAAATCCCAAATCGGAAATTCTCTCTCCTCCGCCTCAACAAGCAAATTAAATCACTAGTGAAAAACTCCAGAGCCAATTAAAAGTTGAAACTAGCCTCTGAAACAAAGGGAAACCACAAGTCCTTCTTCAGTTACATTAGGAATCTTCATGGCAAAGCCCAGGTTTATTCAGAATTAGTACTTAATGGTACCACTTACACTGATCCTGCCAAGTTAGCCAACCTGCTAGGTTCAACTGAAACTTCACCCCTTATCACCCCCCAGCCCCATCCCACACCTCACATATCCATAGATCAAGTGTTAAAGGCCCTATCCAAGGCAAAGAACACAGCTTCCATGGGACCTGATAATATCCCAGGCTGTATTCTGCACCATCTCCAGCAAGAACTAGCTTCACCATTGAGGACCCTATTCAACTACAGTCTAATTACAGGCTTCATTCCAGCAGAGTAGAGAACTGCCATTGTCATCCCCTTGCACAAAGGTGGTGCCACTACTGGCCCGGGAAACTATCACCCCATTAGCTTGACAAGTCTGATCTGTAAAGCTATGGAACATATTATTATGGATCTCATAGACAATCTCCAAACACTTGAACCCACCCAGTTCGGATTTGTTAGGGGCAGATATTGCCTGTTGAACCTAGTTGACTTCTTTGAGACTGCCACCAAGGCCCTGGATGAGGGAACGTCAGTACATACTGCTTACCTTGACCTGGCCAGGGCCTTTGACACAACCCCCCCCATTCTGGCATAATTGAAAAGCTAACACAACTTGCTGCTAATCCCTATCTCATCAGATGGGTAGCCAACTGACTCACAGATAGGACCCACAAGGTCAAAATAGGTGCCACCACCTTGGACAGCAGACTTGTCACTAGTGGTGTTCCCCAGGAAAGACAACGGGCCTGTGGCTGGCCAAGTTTGCAGATGACTGTAAGTTGGGTACTTGCATTGACTCCCCAAATGATGTTAACATACCGCAAGAGGATCTCACAGCTACAAATAACTGGTGCCAAAGTCATGGCCTTAAGTTAAATGCAAAAAAAATATATTATCATACCATTTGGCAAAAACATGGCCCCTACTGATTACCACATCAGTGGCAACCCCATAAACATACAACCCGTGGTGAGAGACCTGGGTACTTAGGTTGACAACAATCTCACATTCGACCAACATGTGGTGGCAGTGGTCAGAAAAGCCTTTTACTTGGCTCATCTCATAAGTAAAGGGATTGAGTATAAAGCCCCATTTGGTATGTACCTCTCCAAAGACCTGCACCAACTGGAAAGGCTACATAAATATCTCACAAAGATAATCTATGGCCTCCAACACCTGCCCTATGTGGACAGGCTCAAATCACTATCACTCTACTTGGTATCATACAGATTGCTCAGAGGTGGACTGTGTCTCACCTACAAGGCAATATTGGACCCTACCCTGCTAGAGATGCTCCACATCTGTAAGTCTAACTCCTTGTGCATTACCCGCTTGATTGGCTTAAATCTAATATGTGACAGCAACAAAACCTGCTGGAGAGACAGGTTTGGAGAGACAGGTTTGTCTCCCAGAGGCTGACCTGTCTCTGGAATTGACTTCCCATACATGTCAAGCAGAGTTCCTCACTGGCCCTCTTTAAGCGCAACCTTGATGAGTGGCTGGGAAACCATAAGTTTGTCCCGGGGGATCCACCTGTGTCCCTCATTGACAGGGGTGACAGCTGCTGACTGAGGGTTTTTTGGGGGGGGATAAACTCTTGGCTAGGCTTGTAAGGGCCCCAGGGCCGTTAGCCTAGTAACCTCTTATGATCCTATGATGGTACTACATAGATAGTGAAAGCTTTATCTTGTATGTGAAAACTGATGGGTGAAAGATGCAGGTCATCCTGGCAGGGGGACCATTAACTTATTTTTTCCCGTGCAAGCGCACACTGTATCATCTTAGAGCAGCATCCCTTTACTAACTTATTTTACTTTTATTTATTTGTTTTGTTGACCAGGATAGTCTAACTGGGCCTAACAGGCAGATATTTCAGTAGTAACCTGGTGAATAAAAGCTCCATAAATTGATTTAACAGTGCAGAGATACTGCAATAGAGATAAAATGTGTAGAATATACAGCACTAGGCATAAAAGCACCTGAAAACTGCAAATTAATACTTACATAAAGGATCTAAATTTATATCAACAAATTAGTAAGACTGGCTGGAGGGATAGACTCCTAACTCAACATATTTTATCTTATGGAAGAAGATACCATTACACATTGAGCAAAGTAGTTATTTCTCTTCCTTTAAGGATAGAGATGAGGATATGATGGTTATACACACATTTATATCCCTCTTATCATGAACAGCCCTGCTTGATCTGGGAGGTGAGCAATAAGTACTTATTAGACTTTTGGTACTTATAAAGGGTGACAAGAACTTTTAAGTATGTCTGCTGAAAAGTGTATATGGGTAGACCTTATAGGTCTATATTATAACAATGAATGATCAGATGATCGAACGTTGTTATATCGACCCCTAAATCTCAAAAACTCAAAACAGCGAACAAACAGAACAGTGATTTTTTTCCCTTTGGGAAAAAATTGCTGTTCCCCAAAAAAAAAAAACAAAGCAAAACAAAAACACTAAATAAAATGGGGGGCTATGCCCCCCACACCCCCTACTTAAATGTACCAATTCCAAGATCTCACTACAGTGAAGGAAATGACACAACCCGAATGGCCAGCCCAGCGATTTCTTTCCCTGGGAAAAAATTTGCTGTTCTGGCCGTTCGCTATTTTGTCGGTTCAACACTTAATGTTTGACCTAACAGCGTTCGATCATCTGATCATTCGCTGAACTAAAGTAGACCCGATATTATGGCCTCTGTGACTGCTTGCCTGATATTGTTCCTGTGTCTGCATGCTCCTATGTTAAATAAGTCATTAAGTTTAGGAAAGCAACTGGACCATAGTAGTGGCAGAAACAGTATGATGAATGTACAAAATGCAGTTATTAGCAGGAATTGAAAGATAATGATTTAATATGTTGCAGTATATGTGCAACCTATTTGACTATTGGAGTAGAACATTATAGAATGGCCTTAGTTTTATTTACACATAAACAGTACAGCAGTAACCATAACAGATTTTGAAAATTGCTACAGTAGTGTTTTCGTAAGTAATGTGGTTTTGGAATATAGTTGGACCAGAAAAATGACAGAAACAATATAATAAAATATACAACATACAGTTATTACTAGGATTATAAAAACAATAGAGTGCTATTTTGCAGTATTATAACACATGTGAACATTCAGGTAGCACATTTTGGAATGCTTGTATTTATGTTTACACACATAGATTATTTACTCTATTTGACCAGAATGTCTTTATGTCAATGGATTTCTG
Source organism: Protopterus annectens (assembly GCF_019279795.1). Taxonomy (NCBI): domain Eukaryota; kingdom Metazoa; phylum Chordata; order Ceratodontiformes; family Protopteridae; genus Protopterus; species Protopterus annectens. The sequence continues at coordinate 266,322,501 of NC_056726.1, read as the reverse complement.
ATAACAGAAGTATTGTATGTATTTGATAGAAAAAGTGATATAGGGGTTGAAACTGATTTACAGTTAAGTTAGTAAGATTAGAAGATGGAGATGGGAAGACAGTGAATGGTAATATATGTAATGTTACGCAATTGTTATTTATACTTATTTATTTCCATTTTATTAACTGGGATAGTCCAAATGGATTTTTCAGCCAATTTTCAATGGAGTACTGGGAGAAAAGATCCACAGACTTAGTTTGCAATACTTAAAAATATAACAACCTAATACAATGATTTTTTGGACATTTTTGTGCTAGTGGTATATGTAGATATTTAGAAGTGCAGATGAATTTGTCAGTGTTCAAAATATGTGTTTGATACTTAGTTTGAAGGGAAACACATTTTGTTTAAAAATTATGTGCATAAAACAAACGTACGTGAGAAGAGGGTAAAATAATTGAGTGGATTAATATGAAGGAGAATGAAAACAGTATTAAAAAGAGTGAAATAAAAAGTGTAATAAATATAAAGGATATGATATAGTAAAAAGGAAGCCAAGGATAAGATGGTTACCATGAGTTCATATTTTAAAAAAGATCGGGGCATTGAAATATTGAGAAAAAAAGGAAAATAAGTTACATGATACATAATGGCATTTATGTTCTCAAACATATGGAGAGTTTTTGATGAGTAACCTATAATATGGTACATTTAAGTAATGTGTTACATGATGATAACAGCTATGAGAAAATATCATTGAAGGCTAGTGCTGAAGCCAGTTATGCTGTTTTTGAATTTAGGCATTGTACTTGGTGAAGGCATAGTCCTACTCAATTTTAGGGCCTTTCCTTCTTTGTAGGTATTAGCAGAAAGATCAACAATGTTCCTTTGCCCCCCCCATTGTGAAATGCTAAAATTGTTCATCTCACATGGGCAATTACTGGGTCCTAATTGTATTTCGGGCAGTGCAAGGACCTACGGGTCCTATTGACGTGTCTAATATCTGCATTAGAGAAGAAGCCCCGACCCTGTTCTTTGCAAACCCAATGAATGCTATGTCTGTATGCTTACAACAACATTTCTAATGATTAAGAAATTCCTGGCATTTTCTGTACACTTGCAGGACCTTAACAGTACAGGCTTGCAGTACATATGCATCCCAGTAACAACAGGTGTTGGTGTGGGTTTGAGTGGGGTTTTCGTAATTTGACTAGGATCCATAGGAGGTCTTGAAGACTTAATCATGGATTTCTTTACTATCTAAGCATATATATGAGTGATGTTGTGGTGCTGTGTTGATGTAGTGCTGTTGTGATGTTGTCTGACTGAGTGTGGGATGGAGAGACTCTCTTCTGATTTAGATAAATAAATACATCTCCTACAGGTGGAACCACTGTGAATTATAAGTTGGTTGTCTGTAAACATGAGTCAGTCGCTAAACTCTCTCAGGCCACCAAGTTCTAATAAGCTACCAAAAGATGAAACCAAAGCAGATTTAGACTTCATAATGACAGGCACTTTTTTAAGGTCAGATAATAACTAATACAATGTGTACATCATATAGATTCCATATACATCTAGAACAAGTGCAAACCAGGAATTGCTGAGGTCAAGCAACATATAACCAACTTCATTGCAATAGTAAAGTGGATTCATTTTAGTGAGATTTAGTCTGAAAATAATTGGTTGCATCTACACTTATCTCTGAGTACTCATTGTTCTGTGTCTGTAGAGTGCAAAGAAACAGCAAATGTATTTAATTAGTTTAAAGAGAGAGCCTACACAGAATGATAGGCTTATGTTTAGTAATAAAAAAACATAAAAAGAGGAGTGATAGAATTTTTGGGCCAAATTAATACAAACATTGAACAACTAAGCAGGAAGAATGAGTTTGGTAACATTAATAGCGAGTGAGAATATTAGAAAGGTTTTCTCACAGAGTATGTTGTTCCATGGCAGAAGGTTCTTAGGAGAACATATTCAGGAAAATATTGAAACATCTTTTCTGTTAAACAGAAAAATTAGTTTCTAGTCCCTACCTAAGTTTACAGGTAAAGAAGCCCTACACATTCTTATGACTCACCAAATATATGCTTAGTTTCCTCTATGTCTAAAAAGGCAGCTCAGTAAAATTGATGTTAACAATCTATGTCATCACAGATACACTGGCACTAGATACTAGCTGCAGTGCATTATGGGATACATTCATTCTTAATATGACAATGGTATACAGTAGTAATGGCTATAACAGATTGTTCTCACTTTCTCCAGTAGCCCTCTTTAATCCTTATTCATACCTGTCAAACTCTTAGCACAAGAACATCTGGAAAAAGTCTAAAATAATGGAAGGACATTGGCTGAAAAATAGGGGCAGATTTCAAATATCGCTCTTATAAATATAGAAAGTTGCTACAATAACAGAGTGTTCATTAGCATACATTTTCTGAAGGATATGAAGTCCAAACTTAATTGTATGTCATTATTTAGTGATTTTAATCCTTGGTGATTTGCCAGAAAACCGCAAATTTTATGAGGAACAGACCAAAAAACATGAGACAAAAAATCTGGACATTATGTGAACATTTAGACAGTTGAGAGGTATGTCTTTATTTGTCAATTCAGTACTCATTTAATAGTATCCCACCACTTGCCTTCACCTCTAAAGCATTTTGGAAACATAGTATCATTCAGTATCTTCAAACATTCTCTCTCCCTTCACCTTTCATTCATGGTCCCAACCATTCATTTTACCTCCAACTTCATTCCCATCTGAATATGTAAGAGTCTTAACATGAGTGTGGTCTGATAGGCAGCTGTCTTCTATTTTTGAGGCTGAGACTTCCAGCTTCCTTTTCACATAATCATTATCATATATACCTCATTCCATTGTTTTCCTAAATTAAGAAGACATTTTTCAGCTTTCTGTTAGGTTCAACTCTGCCAAAAATGCAGTCTACCTCAGAGCTTGTTGTAACATTGAAGTCTACTGCTATTACCTCTTTCAACCAATCTGCTGTATTCTACTACCACTGTTTACTGTACTCTAGAAAGAATTTGAATTTGTCAGTATTAGGACCATATATGTAGCTCAGCCTGCATGGATGACCTTCAGCTCAAAACTTGCAATTATTAATCTATCTAATTTAACCTTCCTAATGAATTCTGTTGTACCATAATCATTAACTCAGTGTTTTCTCCACCTTGACTGAAGTGTGCCCTAGTCTAGTGACTGCTACCCATTGTAACTATCTAAGCCAATTTAAATTCTTTAAAAATATTACGTCCCCCTCTCTCTTTACTTCTCTCTTTCTTCAAAATTTTACAAGGATTCTCGGTCACTCTAGTTAGTAAATGGCATGCCCATCCAATAATCCATCCTACAATCAGTTACCAAAAGGAATCAAGTTTCTTCCTTCTCTTCCCATTTCTAGTCCATACTCCTTGATCTTGCCCAGGATGGGTTTAAACCAAACTAATGGACCCAACCTCTATGTATGGTTCAATAATCTTCTATGATCACTGAGGCATACATACATACATACGTTCATACATTCAAATATTTTAGGCTTGTGCATTAATGCCCTTCTAGCCTGCCAATATACCAAAATGCTTGTTCCTATAATAAGTGTCAAACTAATGCTTGCTTTAATATAATTTGCTAGTCTGTTCCATGTATCAGATACTCTCTCAGAGAGCCAATTAGTACGTGCCATTTCTATAGAATCTTCTGCATAGATTGTCTGATGATTCTCTACTACATTTTGATAACCCCAAACATTCCCAGAGATAGTTTTATCTAAGTGCCCTGTATACCTGAATTAGATCTCCTCTTAGATATCTGTAAGAGACAGTGTACAAGTTCAGATATTTTAGTATTTCATAATAACTTAAATTGTCACATCCATGGATACCCTTGGTATATTTCCATTGTACTCTTTCCAGTTTACTCATGCTTGTTTTTTTATAAGGTTTCTACACTGTTACTCCATACTCACGTTTGGATCTCATGTAACTAACATGCAATGACTTCATCATTTCTGATTTCCTAGACTTTATAAATCTTTTTTATACATCCTATAGTTCTATAACTATCATTAACCAATTGGTTGATATGATTAGAAAAATCATAGCTGGATCTACCCAAATACCCAGATCCTTAAATGAGTCTAGTTTCAATCTGTGTGCTGTATTAAGTATTCACCTTTCAGTTTACGTCCCTCAAATCTCATATGCTTATTCTTCGATGCATTTGTTAGCACATTATTTTCCTGTGCCGAAATGGTCAATTTAGTCAACTGCTTTTGCAGACATGCCTTATCTGTAACACGTAATCAGTTTACTCAATTTCAGGTCATCTGAATATAGACTGTAGAATATCTCAAATAAAAAAAGTTAGGTCCAAAAGATACTCTAAACAAGTAAGGGCCTAGGACAGAGCCCTGCGGAACACCATGACTGTAACCAAGAATTTCACCTGTCCAGTTGCTGTATGATACTTGCCATCTCCTATTTCTAAGCCAAGCAGCGATCTAACTTATCAAGTACATCAATACCTATGTTCTAATTAATTGATCAGTGTTTTGTGTATGACCCTGTCAAATGCTTAAGTTAAATCTATATAAATGACATCACATCACATCATAATTTTTTATTCATATTAGATTGTTATAGAACATCATATTACAGGTGGTAGTAGATCTATTTTCAAAATATGCATGCTGATATATGGTTTCAAGTCCCAACCTATTCAGTTTTGACAATAACTTATTCAATATGTATTTTGCCATTGTTTTTCCACAACATGAATGATGTTTGGATCCGAGATGATTTCCATTTTCCTCTTCAAGTCAATATCCATACTACTGTATGCCCCAAAAAAGAATTTTACAAATATCGTATCAAATTTAATCTTTTATTTAAAACTATCTACTTCTCCCATTACTATTGAGATAATGTGATTCATTGTCTTTAAATTCATTCATTATTTTTACACATTTCGTTACTTGCTTATCTGCATATTAAGTATTTAAATTGGTGGGTTATGTTATCTTTTCAGTTTCTTTGCACCTTCTGAACTTCTTGCAGTTCTTTGCCTGTGAGTTTTAGATATTCTTCTCTCTATATTGTAGGTCTTCGATCCCCTTAAATGTTATCTATATGTTGCATAACTAGCCCTGTCTATGCCATCTCTCTCCGAATGAACTTACTCAAATCTCTATTAATATGATGAACAAATAACTTTGTCCTGCCTGTTGCAACTGACATGTGACTTATTTTGCCTGTCTTGCCAATTAAATCATGCCTGCCATTAAATTCCCGGAATCTATATTCCTTCAGCCTCATATCTCTTTGTACATAACTGCCTTCTTCTCTCTCACTTTCTTGCCCTCTTCACCCTCCCTCAAACAACAGTAACTGAACTGGTGTTTCATCCTAGTAAAAGTCTATGTTACACCATCATTTTATTATTAACTACATGAAATCACATAAGGAGATGGAGTCTATCTTTCAGTCAATGGCAGCAGCTATCCCTCACCAAAACTATCATCAGAGTTAGTGGTTTAGTATTATACACACCTTTGTTCAGTACATATATTCTAGCATCTGATGTACCATTGAAAAGGTACCCTAGACAGTAAAGTAGTTGCCATTTTCATAATTAAACCAATATAACTTCTTGTACTGTAAGTTGCTGACTAGTTAAATATCGCCCTCCCAGAAACAGATATTTTCCTTCAGCCTTTCTGATTTTTTTATAACCAGTGAGCAAAACTATTCATTTTTTCCAGAGCAGAAATGGCCATCACTACTCCTCACTACAAATATCTCAAGGGGAATTGTCTAGCTAAATAAAATAATTCAACACTGGTGTGTCATTCATAACAACTCTTGTTCTATCTGCTCAATAAACTATATCACAATAAAGTGAATTATGATTGGGTCTCTCAGATCATAACCAGGAGACATGGATGACAAAAAAATTTTCTCAAGAGCAAAGTTTGAGAGGTGAATCTTTATAACAATATTCAGAGCAAATAACATTTCATGTTATGACTGGGGAGCCCCTATCATAAGCCATACTAGTGCATGGAGTCTTACCTGTTCCCATTTACTACGTAAGTTAGGGGGAAAAAGTATAGTAGTGGTACATGTTTTTTAACTTACAAAGCTGGAACACGCTAATCCCTACAACATCAAGGATGTCCATGAAAGAATGTCATTAGGAAGCCAGTAAATACTTCATTTAGACTGTTACACACTCACAAATGAATAGTGTTTAATGGCTTTCTGTTGATCTTCTGTTCTGTCCACTGAGCACTGCTAATGCTGTAGTGTGACACTAGAGTTTAACAGGGTTAAAGAGATGCTTAACAAAAGCTTTTTAAGCACCTTTTTGACATCAGTAACATGCTTAACAAGCCTGTCTTTTTAAGCATGAAGACAGTGTTCCATGCAGTGTACTTAATGGGTATATATTGTGGTTTGTTTGCTGCTAGTCAGCTTTCAGCTTTTCTTTTCAATAAAAGAACTTGGAGTATATTTTAGAAAGTCCCAGTGTAAATACATTTATTTTATGTTCTAAGCCAAAAGTTTGTAAATCACAAAATTAGATTTTGCATCACAACAATAAAAATCAGATATGAATTCCTGCATACCAAATCCCAGAGGTTCCCAGAAAATAGTTATGTCACAGCTATTTAACTTTGTTAAAGCTGCAGCAGAAGATCTTTCCTATGTTGAACAATTAGCAATCAACTCATGAACCAAGCAGATCTCATATTACATATGTGACAATCTTAAACTGACTTTTAATATCCCAGAGAAAATAAACAGGTCTGATACAATGGCAAAACTCTATCCCACAAGATAGCAAGACAATATGTATTGAGCTTGCCTTTCTAAACTTATTTGTAGGAAGTTTGCTTCTTTCCTACAAATTGGACAATGTCTAGCCATCCAATAACACCACTAAGTATTACTTAATTAAATGACTTATAATTATCTTGGTATAAACAGATTTTCCTTTAAAGTGAACATGTTCAAAGTGTTTATAAACCACCACTCTTACACAGACATTAAAACCGAATCAATAAAATCATTTGTTTTCCTAATCTGGTCTGATCTAGAACCCAAAGTCCAACTAATTCAATAGGAATGGACCAAAAACATGAGGGGAAATCAGTAACATTCTGCAAAATTAGGAAGAGCTGAAGCTGTGCATCTGAGGTGTAGAATAAGTTCAAGAGTGGTTATCTGTAGGAACAACTAATTACAGAGCAGGACAGGCTTGGATTAAGGTGTCAAGTCTTACAACTGCTAGATATGTCCAGATCTTGTACACTCAGATTAATAAGCTCTTCAGATATTGACATACCTAAATTATCATCATCATCATCATCATCAACAGTCCAATTTTTCCCATTTTTCTACATGGCATCAGGGTGCCACATCAACTCTCACCATGGTACTTTATTCAATTCCACTGTCCTACCGTCCTTGACGGTCATGCCCAATTTTTGAAGGTCTTCCCTTATGCAATCTATCCATCTCTTTGATATATGCTCTAATTTCTTCTTGCCATCTTCTTGTCTCTCTAAAAACATCTTCACCTAATTTTCTGCTTTCCTAGACATGCCCAAACCATCATAACCTGTTCTGTTTGACCTTCTCTACAACTGGAGCTACTTTGGTTTCTTCTCTGATGTCACCATTTCTTCATCTATCCCCTAATATGCATCCTACTACCCATCTCAGACATCTCAGACATTTCATCTCCATCACATCTAGCGTTGTCAATTGTTCTGCCTTCACTGCCCAGGTTTGTGCACCATGCAGTAGTAGTGGTCTCACCACTGTTTTGTATACCTTATTTTTCAGCTTCTTTGGCATTCTACTGTCACACTTTACCCCTGACACTTTGTTCCAGTTGGCTGCAGTCTTTTTCATTCTACCTTTGACCTCATCATTCCGACTTCCATTCTCCTCAACCACCACTCCCAGTTGCTTGAAGCTGTTTACCCATTCCTTTATTTTCTCTTCTCTTTCAATTTTCAGGTTCTTCTGGTTCCCCCATTTGCTGCCATTAAAACTGTCTTGTCTGTACTTAGTTTCATCCCATGTGCTTTCAGTTTTACCTTCCATTCTCCTATCATTTGCTGAAGTACTTGTTCAGAGTTGCTTGTAATGTCACAGTGTCTTCATACAACAGCTTTGTTGATCTGTCTCCTCTGACCTGTTTGCTAAGCTAGTCTATCCTCAAAATGAACAACTGATACAAAATCAGTGACATACTGCAAAATTAGGAAAAGCTGAAGCTGTGCATCTGAGGTGTCAAATAAGGTCAAGAGTGGTCATCTGTGGGAACAACTAATTACGTAACAGGACAGGTTTGGAGAATATTCAGTGCTACTCTCCTATCTTCTTATATGGTCATGCCTGATTTTCACAGGTCTTCTCCTAAGGCAATTTAGCCATCTTTCTTTCCCACTAGGAACCCCTCTGTAATCTGAACACTGCTCATACTTGCATCTTTTGGTCCTTGTACATAGACTACACTAATTCTACTAATGATTTCAGCACTTTGAACCATTGCACATCTGCCCAAATAAACTTTCTTAAGACCTTATTGAATGCTCTCTCCAAGTCTAAGAATGCACAATTGGACTCTTTCCTCATCTCTTGCCTCTTGTAAACTATCTGTCTTACTGCAAACACTGAATCAGTTGTACTGCATTCTACTCTGAATCTAAACTAATCATCTCTCATCTTACTTACTGCTACTCCCTACATTTATTTACCAGACACCCTCTCCAGTACTTTCATGTAGTGTGACAGGAGTTTGATGACTCTATACTGCCCACAGATGTGAATGTCCCATTTGTCCTTGTACGCTGGTACTGAAATGCTTATTCTCTAGTCCTTTTGGATACAATGTTCTCTCCATACTGCTATGAGTACCTCTGCAGTCATTTCTCCCCTAACTCAAATTACATTTTGATCATGGCTTCTGTGACTCCATCTGAGCTGGTAGTTTTCCCCGATTTTATTTTCCACAGTGCTGTTGTTAGTACTTCATCAGTGTGGACTCTTCTTCCACCATTATTGTAGGCTGTGTCTGGAGAAGTACAACTTTTCTGGGAGTTCTGTCATTCAGACATTTCTGGATGTACTCCTTCCATCTATTTTTTATGTCCTGTGGATTGGTGAGCAGGCCATTGTTGGCATCTCTTATTAAGGGTGCCTGATATCTTTCTGTCTTTCCTTATGACTGATAATTTCTTTGAGCCATCTGCTGAATCACTTTCCAGAAGCTATTATAGTTTCTGTGAGTCCCTGTTCTTTGCTATTGCAGCTACTCTCTTGCCTCTTTGTTAGCCAACCAGTATTCCTTCTTAGTTTGGTCTTTTCTTTTCTATCTCCCACTTTTTTCTGCACTACTTCTTTAACTTATTTTGTAACTCCTGCACTTCTGCATTTCATTGCCAGCCATTGTAACATACCTTATTTCCATACTTGTCTTGGATGTATATGTTTTCTGTAGTCTTCATACAAGCTGTTTTGGCATGCTGCCATTTAGCTTCAAATCTACCTATTTCCTCTTTCTCCTGAGGTGCTACAACCTTTGAATATCTCCTTAAACTCTTGTGCTTTTTCTCCAGTCAACTTTCACGTCTTCACTCCAGTCTCTGTAGACCTTAGAACTTTATCTGATCATTGCGTGTAACTGATTGTGACCACTAGTAATTCATGCTCTAGGCAGACTGTTTTATTATGGATGATGTTGCAAACTTTGACTCTGCCAAGGAGACTAAGAAATGTCTACCTCAGTTGCATGTTGGCTACTCATGTATGTGATCTTGTGACTGTTTCTATTGCTAAATCATGCATTGGCTGCCACCAAGCTATTTGCTAGACAAAAGTCTAGAATGGCCTGCCCTTCTTAATTCCTATTGCCCTACCCATGTGGACTGAGGCACTCCTCATATCCTGTTTTTTTTTTGTCCCAGTCATATGAACATTTGGCTCTCCCGTTATCAACACCAATTTATGTTGTTCCACTTTTTCTAGTAGGTGCTACAACTGCTGCCTGAATGCACTCTTTCTTCACTATCACAACCCCACTTTGGGGCATATACCCTAATATTAGGCAGAAGTCAGATTGCCATGAGTATATTATTAATCCTGATGACATTCCTCACTGTTTTCTGAAGACTCTTCATTATCACTTCTCAAACACAATTTCTAGTTTGTCCAAACCAAGTGAATTTGCTGCTTTGCCTTCCCATCTTGTTTCCTGGATGCCCAAAATGTCCAGCACCCTTCTTACTATCATGTCATCTACTTCAAAGCTGTGTCCTGTTACAGAATCTATATTAAGTGCAGCTATCCTTAGTTTAACTTTTGGCAGAGATGACTCAGGCTGGGCAACTATACAGTCAGTAATTTGCTGGTCAGTAGATTATTGACCCAGCAGGCACACACTGGCCAATAGATGCACATGAATCCCACTCGCCATTAGCATGGATTCCCTTTCGTCAGAGTAGGCCAGGTCATCAACCCACTGTTCACCAGCCAATATAATACCCTTGCCTTATTTTGGTGATACTAATCAACCTGGCCAAATCACCTAGAGCAGATTATACACCAATGAATGTCTGGCACTGGCACAGCATGCAGTCTTTGATCCATTTTCTCCTATCACATTTGATACTTAAAGCAGCTGTGTATACAACCCCAACCCCTAATAGGTAGAGCCTGTAGTCTTTGCTATTGCCCACCACTCTCTTTAAATTTTTTTTTGGGGGTAGGGTGATTTTGAGGTGGAAACACCCAGATTGTTTATTGGTTGGTAAAAGCCCACATAACCAAAAGGAGAACACACAGGCATTGATCAGAGGTCAGGCTTGAACCTTGTTGCTTGTGCATGGGAGGCAAAGATCTTAATCGTCATGCCATCTTTGTACTAGCACATATATAAACACTGCTGAGTTAACTGCAACAGCAGATACAATAAATTATGTGCAAAGGCAGTGAGTAACTAAGTCAGTGTATCTATATATCTCAAATTTAAATGCAAGAGTGTTTATGTTGTTTAACGAGTATAAAAGTAAAAGACACATAAGAAAAAAAGTGTATGTGTGTTTATATTTCTGTCTGCATGTGTAAGTGTATGCATGCTTGCATGCTGGCATGCATGAAAACAGAAGTGTGTGTGTCTGCATGTCTAGGTGTATGCATGCTTGCATGCTGGCATGCATGAAAACAAAAGTGTGTGTCTGTATGTGTGAGTGTATATGTGTGTGTGTAAGTGACTGAGCAGTGCCAGCAGCAGCAGTTAAGAGGTATGCATAGAAAAATATCATTTTTACTACATCTGGAGTGGCTCTGTGTTTTTTTGGCTGGATTCTCCTAGGATTCCTTGTTTAGAGGTGCATAGCTGCTGGTATCCCAGGGTCAATTTTTCACTAGGTATGCATACCTGTTGACTTCTAAGATCAAGAAATCTTGATAAAGCCTAAAATAAAGGGGGAACAAAGGCTAAAATAGGAACAGATATTGCTCTTATAAAATGACAAAAGTTGCTTGAATAGCAGGATTTGTGTTTCCTTGCATTTTCGGAAGTGCAGGTATGTTTTTGTGTGTTTGTGTTTGAGAGAGATTGGTCAACCTCTGGCATCAGCAGTTAAAAGGTTTGCATGGCTCTTGACCTCTTAACTCAATAAAGCTAAATAAAGAATAAAATAATGGGGGAACAAAGGCTAAAAATAGGAAGACATCTTAAATATTGCTCTAATAAAATTAAAAAGTTGCTTTAATGACAGAATTTGTGTTGGCATGAATTTTCTGAAAGAAATAAAGTCTGAAACTCAAACATATGCCATTATTTATTGACCTCAATCCCAATGTCTAGCAACAAACCACACAGTTTAGGAGTAGAGACCAAAAAATTAAGGAAGTATCTGGATGTTTTTTGAAAATGTAATATTTATGTATACTGTAGCAAGTTTGAAACATTAGGTGGAAAAACTATTTTACATGCAAATATATACAGAAATAATAAAGTAATAAAAAATAAGTAAAACACATGATATGATGATATCATTATTATGATAAAAATGCTGGGTGAGATAGGGGAGAAATGGCTCCTGAGGGTACTAATAGCAGTGTGGAGAGAAAGGCGTATCCCAGATGACTGGAGAATAAGCATACTTGTGCCAGTGTATAAGAACATAGGGGACATCAACAACTGTGGGCAGTACAGAGGCATCAAACTCCTATCACACTGCATGAAAGTTCTGGAGAGGGTGATTGATAAATGGATATGCAGAGTAGTACAATGTAAGATGGGAGATGAGCAGTTTGGATTCAGATCAGGTTGCAGCACAATTCACCCAATGTTTGTATTGAGACAGATACTTGAGAAGAAGCTAGAAATGAGGAAAGAGTACAACTGGGCATTCCTAGACTTGGAGAAAGTATATAACAAGGTCCCAAGAAAGCTGATCTGGGCAGTACAGCGGTGGTTTGAAGTCTCAGAAACATTGGTAGAATTAATGCCGGCTATGTACAAGGACCCAATGACTCAAGTCCGAACAGTGTTCGGCTGCACAGAAAGGTTCCCAGTGGGAGTGGATGCATTAGTGTTCAGCTCTGAGCCCACTGCTGTTCATACTGGTGATGGGCTACATTAGCAAACAGGTTGGAGGAGAGGGATCAACAAATCTGCTGTAAGCAGATGATGTGGCAGTGCAGGCAAACTCTGAGCTAGAAGTTCAGCAAAGGATAGGAGAATGGAATGCAAATCTGAAGGCACATGGGATAAAACTAAGCACAGATAAGATGGTGGTAATGGCAGCAAATTTGGGAAATCAGAAGAAGATGAGAATAGAGATGGAAGGGAAGATACTGGAACAGGTAAACAACTTCAAGTATCTGGGAGGGGTAGTTATGGAGAAGGGTAGTCTGAATGAAGAGATCAAAGCTAGATTCAGAGGGGCTGCAGCCAACTGGCATAGAGTATCAGGTGAAGTCCATGACAGAAGAATGCAAAAGAAGCTGAAAGGTAAGGTGTATAACACAGTGGTGCGACCAGTACTACTGTATGGTACAGAAACCTGGGCAGTAAAGGCAGAACAGTTAAAGAATCTAGACGTGATGGAAATTAAGTGCCTGAGAATGGTTGTAGGATGCACACTGTGGGACAGGGGAAGAAATTAAGACATAAGAGCAAAAGCCAAAGTAGCTCCAATTGCAGAAAAGATCAAAGAGAACAGATTACGGTGGTTTGGGCACATGTGTAGAAAAGCAGAAGGCAATCTGGTGAGGAAGATTTGGAACAGGCAGGAAGAAGGTAAAAGGAAATGAGGATGTCCGGCAAAGAGATGGATGGATTGTGTGAAAAAAAGATCTGTAACAGTCAAGCATGAGTGTTGAAGAAGGCAGAAGTGTGGCACTGAATCGCGAGAGTTGGCAACAGTTAACACACAACCTTAACCCCATGTAGAAAAATGGGAAAAAAGGGGGCTGATGATGATGATGATGATGATGATGATGATGATGATGAAGTAAAACACAGCACTTTTACAGGTAACCCATTCATTAAGCTCAATAATGGTCTCCAAGGTGTCTGTTACTGGGTAAATAATGCCCCCATTCTGCTGAGTATTTAATAAAGGGTAAATGAAATATTCATGGCCAAGAGCACTCTTGTTTTGAAAAAAAAACATGCAATTCCATGTCACCTACTGTTTCAGCTTCTTCACTAAGGCAAACGTTGTTCCTTCTCATCCTATTTTTCATTTCACCATTTTCACTTTAGTATGCCTCTGTTATGTTTCTTTACAGCATAGTTTTATGCCTCGCTTGTTAATTACTGCTACCTGCCTCTGTACAGTTATATGCATACAGTACATCTAACATTATAGGAAATTTAAAACTTCTTGTCTTCCTAGCCATCTTTGCAGATCTCTGATTCCAATGCTTTGAAAGTTTTCACCATTAATCACATTAATAATGAAATTAGCATTTCTGCTTTGAACTAGAGCCTATAATGTTCCTTCAGCTACTGTACTTGTTTCTTAACGTCAGGCTATATTAGAAATCTTTTTATTAATATGAAGTTGATGATGAAGAAGAAGAAGCAGGAGCTCAGTAAACATCGCTGCCATGGTGGGCTCTAAGCAGCACAACCTTTTCCACAACCTTACATTTTTAAACCATATGCAGGAGTAAACTGTTCATGTTTTGCTTCCAAGACCACCTGATTTCCCCTAGTTTGCTTTGCAGTATTTGATTTGTTGATATAGTCAGAACTGTAGATAGTATTTTTTTCTTAGTTTTCTGCCTATTTTCTCTCAGTTTTTGTTTTAAAATATTTCATCTGGTGATATTAGAATTGATTCATTGCATTTCTGTTTGTTTTCTTCTTGGCCACATCTTTTCAGTTGTATTTGTAGGGCCTGAACTCCTAAGTCATTGAGGAAAGTGAAAGAAGTGGTTCTGTCTTCCTGTTTACAATAGGAATATGTGGTTCTTGTACTTTCTGACACCATGTAATGTTGGCAGTGCTTTCAAACTGCAAGTATAACTGTAAGTCATGCTGTTGTTAAAAGCACATGAGGTGCACACTTCAGTAGGGTTATTCAGTACTGTACACAAGCATTGCATACAAGCAGCTGCCTGTACCAGAACCATTTCCAGTATGCATTATCATTAGTCTTAAAGGGACTATATCCCATGACTGTATATCATTTCTGGTAAAAGCAACATCGATTTTACTGAACAACATCATGGAGATTTCATGTTTAACTAAGGCAGGCGTTTTTACTAACAGTTAATAGCCATTATGAAAACATATTCTAATTAATCTACAGATACATATAAGCATTTATGAAATGATTGTAAAACACAGACCCCCGGATTCATGAAGCTTGCACCAGGCGCAGGTGTAGCGTATGCGGGATAACGCCAAATATGTCCGCCGAGCGATTCAGGTATGAACCAATTCCACGTGCACTACCGGCATACGCCAGCTCTGCGCAGCCCTCGGCATAGGTATGCAAATCACCCCATGTGCAGTGTCGCACCATGCTAATGAAGGCATACAGCGATTCATGAAGTGGTGCAGGTGTAGCGTAAGCCCATGGAAATGTAAACCAAAAAACACGGTTTACATTTTCCCAAACAGAACATCGGAGCTATGAAAGCGGACCAGACTCATGTATTACAAAGTTAACATATGCCAATGGCTAAATACACAGCCAATGGCACAAGAAAAGTTGCACAACACCTAAAAAACAACATTTAATGTCATGTCCACAGTAACGCACAGTACAACTGCAGGGCATGTGTGCGCAAACAGGAATACAAAGAAAATACATACAAATGTCATAAAATTGCAATGTAAGACAAATCAGGATTTCACCATAATACGCAATGGTAGGCATGGTACACCACAAGCAGGGCGCAAGGGTTGCCAAGGGCACGCGACAGTGTTCGGCACTGTAACTATGAATTAGTAGTCAATGCCATGCAAATGAGGCAGGTAATACTGAATCGTAAACGTCCTGCCGGATGAAGGCTGTACCAGACGGCGCAGCGCTATAACACCGAGGAGTGTCTCAGAGGTGATACATGACATCAGCAGAGGGGTGTGCCACCATATCAGTAAGCACAATGGAGCAATGCAAATCTGGCCTGGCCATTGCTAAGCAAAGCTGCAGGATAGGGGTGGGGAGGAAGGTATAGAATCGTTTAGCTGAGAGCACACATGGTGCCCAAAAGCGCATGTGTACGGGGATGAAAACATGCACGAAACCCAGTAAGCAGATGCACACACCACAAACAATAGCACAAACAGGAAGGTCAGGGGAAGAAAAGAAGGAAATGCTGAAGTAGGGTAATTGGTGTACTAATGACCAATTAATACCAATCAACTCATGGCGGCCAATCGATGGCAATAGACAAGCCTGCATGCAGAAACCTGCAAAACAGGATAGGGGAGGCATAGGATTGCAAAGAAAGGAGGGGAGGAATTGGAATGCAAAGATAGGAGAACTGTCATAGCAGAGCAAAGCAAACCCACAGTAGACCGGCAATAGAACACATTACGCAAGATAAGCCAGGTCTAGGAAAGTACAAATGAAAGCAGGCTGCTGGATGCATGCCAGCAAATGCTAGGTGTAACATGCACAAATGTAAAGTGAAGGGCAGGAGGTAATTTACTGCAGCCAAATGTAATGCAACAACAAAGGCAGCACAATAGTGGTTCTGGTAATAAAACACAGAAGATACCCTGTAGCCATGATCGTATATACACACCCTATGACATCATCAGTGTTCACAGCAAAATAGTATAAAGTGTGCAAGCACCCAACACACACCTGTGTATTCCCAAACACTGCACCATAGGTGTAAACAGATTGGGGAACTTTTAAAATGTACATGTTGGGAGCTGCCATAGCTGTGATTCATCAGCATGTGTTACAGACCTACGGTGTTGTGGAGGATGATGCTGACAACCACCGTAGGCCTCAGAGGAGGAGAAGAGTGTTCAGACCAAGGGTAACCTACCAGGGGCTATATGATCTGGAGATAGTAGAGCATTACAGGGTGGACAAGGACATCTTTCAGCAAATAGTAGAGCTGTGCCGGCCACGCCTGACAACCAGAAACAACAGAGGGGAACCCATCCCAGTGGACACGAAGGTATGTGTAAGCTTGTGAATACTAGCCACAGGTACCTTTCAAAGGCCAATTGGAGATATAATGGGGATCTCACAGGCATCGGCATTCAGGGTACTACACCAGTTCCTGGATGCCATGTTACCACATGCCAATGAGCAGATATACTTCTCCTGAACTCAGGAGGAGTTGGCCAGCAATATGCATCACTTCCACCATGTGGCAAACTACCCGGAGGTACTGGGTGCGATAGACTGCACACACATACATATCAAGTCACCACCCGGTGAGTATGGTAGGCACTACAGAAACCATAAGGGATTCCACTCCATCAACTGACAGGTCATGTGCAATGCCCAGGGCATTATCATGGATGTGTGTGCTGGCAGCCCTGGAAGCTACCACGACTCCCATATCTGGCATGCCTCACAGCTGTATCAGGTATTTGTCAGGGGGGACATCCCACAAGGCCACCTTGTGGGGGATGCTGGCTATGCACTGGAGCCGTGGATGATGACCCCCATCAGAAATGCACACACACCAATGCAAGAACACCATAATGAGGCACACGCACAAACCAGAATAATCATAGAGTGTGTGTTTGGGATGCTGAAATCACAGTTCCGGTGCTTGGACACATCTGGTGGAGCCTTGCAGTACTCTCCAGGCACGTGTGCCCACATCTTCATAGTATGTGCCATGCTACATAATATGATCCTGCGGAAACAGCTGCAGCAGGGTCAAAATGGGGGAGGGCCTCACAGCCCACTGCAATTGCTAAGGCCAACACAGGCACAGAGGGATCCAGACCATGGACACACTATGCCAGCCCAAGTAGGCAGATGGAGGCATGCCCAATATGCCTACACCTTGGCAAAGAGGGAACGTATAGCACATACCCTGACAGTGTAGGCCCCCACAGACTGACACCCCTCTCCACCTGCACACACAGTAAAATGGATGGCACACAAACACGACCACCTGTAAATTGTGATGTATAGGTGGTCCACTGTGGAATCCTACATAGGCAGCCCTCAAACATTGTACACGCAACAGCCATTGGAACACGGAATGTCAACACCTGCAGTACATGCGCCTATCGGCATCTGTTGGTGCTGTGTGTATAGGTTCTCAGGTACATCGGTAGGTACACGCCCAATTGTCAGAGGCAAAACACCAAATGAGGCAAACAGTGTCTCCCATCGCCACAACATTGAGTAAGCAACTGTCGCTTACTGGAGCAGAGGCAATCACAGGACCACATGTGTGTAAGCACTGTCCTTCACACACTCAGCATGGATTCCCCGCTGCGTTAATGAGGGGCTCCACATAATGTAATCACGGATGTTGTGTCAAGGCAGGGGATGTACCCATGACAGGTATTCATCACCCCAGCATGCTGCACCCATGGTCGTATGAAGGTGTAGCACATTATCGGGTATAACTCATTGTGATATACATACCCAATGCCAGAGTACATCCAGTAAACATCACATGGACATACCATTAACTGGACTCATCAATATGTAAACTAACGGAGTTATCCTTGTGAGTGCAGTGTGGAGTAACTGCTGTAGTGTACTCCACATACAAAATGACATAATACATGTACAACCCCCAGTTGTCCAAGTGGTATTTGCAGTGACCGTCGTGCATGTTCCCGGTCCCACGTCCTGCAAGGGATGTAACGTAATCCCGACGGCACGGGTAATGCATTCCGGATGCAGGTCATCAGAATATGTGTAGCACACGTTAGCGGGAATATGCGTTGCCCACTGCTGGTAGGCGATGTTTAAATATGACTATACGGATATGCGCGAAACAGGGCTGAGCTTCACTGACCACTGCGCAGATCATGGTCAATGATGTACAGAACAGGTGAAACCAGCATTAGTCACCCCTGAACAAATAGCATCTGCTCTGAAGGGTAAAATGACAACTGCCAGGAGTTGAACAGGCACTCATGTATACAATCACTCAACACTATTGCTAGCCAAGATGTACGTACGGTAGGGTTGCCACATTTCAAATGACCTATGTGGGACATACGCCAGATGTCTGCAGGCCGACTCATACACCCGGTCAGTACGAAAACCAGAACATCAGTGTTTTGCATAGATAAAAGCTTATTCCAATAATGGTCGCAGGTACGTGTTCCGTGTCCTGTAACATGTAGGTGGTTCAAATACAGAATAAGTGTTGTATGCAACTATTACATAAACTATAGGGAATATGTTTGTCCCAAAGTCGCAGGACATTTGCCATGTTCACAAATATTTTTCAGGACACAACTGCACAAAGAGGGACTGTCCCTCGCAAAGTGGGATGGGTGGTAATCCTAACCTATGGCAGGTGTGTAATGTGACAGGTACAAACACAAATGTGCGGAGTCCAGGAAATACAGTATACACCGACAAACACACAATGAAAGGTGTAGCGTGCCTGTCACCACCCCTGTCAGAGATATGCATATATATATATATATATATATATATATATATATATATATATATATATATATATATATATATATCTACACATATATAATACAGATAGAAAGGGTGATAGTGTGATATATGTCGATATATAAGGAGTCACTGACATCTCCAAATATATAGATAGGTCAACGACATTCAAAACACCTTGGAGGTACAAATAAATAGGATACCGCCAACTATGGAACATGTCACACACCAACACGCGTAACCACAAGGCTGAAAGACCGAAAGAACACAGTACTGGAACAGTAGAACCGCGAGCAATATGACAATAGTAAGGACATGTAGTCACCGCTGCCGGTGGTGCGGTCCACGTAGGTACCTTGTACAACTGTGTTTGTGAGTGATGTAGCCTGTGTATTTGTGTGTTGAGGGTGCCATGTGTGTTTCCGTGTGACTGTAATGTGTGTGTGTGTGTCCACATCATGTGTCTGTAGGTGCCAACTCGGAGGTAGATGATTACGGTAGGTGCGGGTATAGCTAGCCGTAGGCATGCGGTAAACACCTGTCCCACATTGGGAGGGACAGCCCCTCCGTGGGCAGGTGTGTCCTGACATAAAACATTACAAAGGGCAACTGTCTGAGAGTTTATGACATTAGTATGTCCCAAATATTATGCAATAGTTGCAGGAAATAGTCATGCCTGTATGTAAGAAATGGAAATGTTACATACAAACTGATAAGTAGGCAAAGTCCAAGAACAATAGGTATGTAATGAGGATAAAAGTATATGCTATCCTGTGTACTGACCGTGGCTATATGTCAGCCTGTAAACACCACTGTGTGACCCACAAGTGTCCAACTATGGCCATATGAAAAGGTGGCAAGCCATGCCACAGAGGGTCTGATACCAACACCACTGCAATGACTGCAAATATCTGGGACAGACATACATGGGATAGCTGTCATTTAGAAATATCCCTGCACATATCGCCGTACATCCGGAGGTATGGAAGTATCAACCTCACCTGCATACCATATAGAAACCAATTAACAACGGCCCAAAGTAAACTCCCATAACAGACATCTACTAAGTGATAGCTCTTTAATTAGGGAAGGAGCCCACACACATATATATATATATATATGGACTACGTAGAAATGCAAGCCCCACAAAACCGTATATGCTAAGTACACCCGCCTACATCCCCCACACTGGAAACAATAGCAATACAGACCGTAATCACAGCACAAACATCCAGTTAGTCAATTACATCTGCTGAACCATTAACATACCTTGTGAGAGACACATTTAAAGGTGCCGTGCTAAATTGTATCCGTTGTATAATGGAACAAACAGCGATGTTACAGGTGTTGTTTGTAATAGTCCGTTATCAGACGGGTGCGATGACACGTACAGTCACATGTAGAACCACATACTCAAGCCGTCACACACAATCCACGGGGGACATGACTCCAAACTACACTTGGCTCTACACATAGCAGTTGCAATTACACACAACAAAACACAATACAGGCCGTCTCCCCGAAGGTAGGGCAAATGGCCAACGCCCAAGTGGAGAATTCAATTATACCCCACTGTTGCCCCAAAATTGGTGAATGGAGTAGCTGCACAGCTGAAGTGCACGTAATTAGTTACACAGGAACACCGATTGGTGGCAGTAAACCACATGTTGCAGGTATCGACGTATATAAGGATGACTTGCCAGATATGCAAACCGTATGCTCATACCGTAAAAGAGTTTAGAGAGTGATACGAAAGAGCGAGATAGAGACGAAATACCGGAATGATATCAAGGTATGTAGAACACTCGGTATGTAACTGCATGTATAGCATGTTCTGTATTAACTTATGTCAGTGTATGTATAGCCTGGTTTGCAGTAATTAAAAGTGTCCACAATGCATAAAGTGAGAAATGGTATTTATGTAGTGATGTCTTGCTGATCATACTAACGCTTGCAAAAGTTGTGCGTCCAGCAGTGGGCCACAAGGTAAACAGCACAGACACCACAAGGGATGCAACATGAGGGCTTTAAACAGAACAATGCCATACAACCCACCGTCAGTGGCAGGGTATGTCCAACAAGTACGTGCCATAGCAGGGGATAGTATATGTGGATATACTGTAACAGTACGCATGTGTATGGGCATATAACGACAATGACATGTCTAAGGTGGTCCTGCTGTGCAAGTATGCTTTGCATTATGGGATACCATGTAAAATATGTGTAATGTATAGTATAGTAGATTGATATGTCAGATATGCTACACAGGAGAACAGGCATATTATGCATACCAAAGGTATTGTATAGTGATGTGAGTAGTATTTAATGAATTTATTTATAAACAGTTATGATGAAATCAAAAATGTAATCCACTCTGTTCATTTGCAAAGGACGCAAACATTTCTCCCATACTAGAATAGCAGAAGAGATGTGACAGACAAACAAGAACATGATTGGCGTGTACAATAACAGGATACATATGGCCTGTAGTCATGGGACATTGTAATAGCGTGACAGCTAATCTAAATGGAAGGGCTACTCCAGTAACCATGCACAAAGGACATGTAATAGCTCCACAAGTTCATAGTGGGGTACCATGCAGTCTGGCATGTCTGTGTGTAACAACAACTACAGTGTTCACACCAGTGGCAGATCAACAATGGCACTTGGTATGCAGTAGTCTGTAAAGCTAGGCAGGGAAGGTCCCTTTGTGGTAGCCTGTACCTCAGGGAAGCATATACCAAACATGAGGGCCCCATGACTGAGGACTGTGGTATGCCAAGTGTAATTGAAATGCAGTATGTGATATGGTATGCTACCCTCAGTGTGTGTATCCCGTCCATTAGCCACTTTGCATAACATCCTGAGACATATGTTTTGATGTGCAGGTGGATGTGTATGTTGTCAATACCAGAATGGAGAATGGTGCTGAAAGGCAGAGAGAGGACAATGTAGGCTGTGTGGACCCCCGTGTCGTCATCAATTACTCTGGTCAATGTATGAAAGGAGTTCACCAGGTGTAGGAGGCATGCTGTGGCCCCAACAAGACCAACCCAGCTGGCATGAAAGGACCGGAGCACAACACAGTCTCAGCGAATGATGTCCATGATGATGTGCCCTATAGCCGTGCAAAACAGATCAGTCAGGTGTGTAGGGAAATAGTCCCAGTCATGCATTGTGGTGCCACCTGTGTGGAGTGCAATTGTCGCTGTGTGCCAGTCAGGGGCCACAATGTCTGGTACAAGGCTATTACTGAATATGGTGTCCCAGTGGAGAGACTAGTCATTCAGAGGTTTCTGGACATCACAGCCTGGGATTTTGTAGGGTGACAAGGGGCCAGTGTCCCAGGACATATAGAGTGCAGGTCAGTACTATTTAGGTGTGACCACAGGGACACCGCAATGTTCCTGCAAGGAATGTGGCCCCGTAGGGAGTGAGAGGGTGTACTGTTAGCATTGAAGCCATCAGACAGCATGTTGCCAACATCACCTGTTTCTGTCATGTTCCAGAGTGACAGTTGTATGTGTGAGCAGATGTGGGTATTGCATATGACTACTGAGATACCACCATAATGCCTTGTGGTACATCTCAGAATGTGTCGCAGTAATGTGTACGTAGCTAGTTATGGAGTATGTGATGAGGGATCCCGTGGCCCTACCAAGGCTGACCAGTGAGTTACCCCACCCATGGGAATGTACACCACTGTGCAATAGCCCCCACCTGTTGTTGTAAAGTATGTCCATGGAACTGCACCCCCAGAGTGGCGTCTGTTATCTGGTGTGTACCATCATGGCTCTGTGTGGAATAGCATGATCCATTTTGTCGTGTACGTGCTAATGAAGTGCACTGAGGTATGTCTCAGCATTTATATGTGCATTGTCCACCTGCACGTGTGTCATGACATCAACTACCACTGTCATAAGACATCTGTAGTAGGTGTTGTAGTACTCTTGTACTGTGTATGCCGTGAAGTGTGTGGTGCCGGTATGTGGCTAACAAGGGTGAGTAGCATATGGTCAGATTCCACCAAATAGGGGATAACCCCAGGTGTGGAACAGCAGTCACATGTTGGTAGTGTCCATGTCAAGGATACTGTTGGTCTTGGAGGTGGTGTGTATGGGTCAATCCAGCCGAGTAGAGGTTATGAATCACGGACAGCATACACCTAATGTGTCGGTACATGTGTGGCTATCACAGTTAAATATGGGTTACTGTCAGTCTCACATCAGTAGCAGCAGTATGAGACCAACTGTCTAGTACACCATGAAATGAGGTCTGGTAACCATGGGGTATGTTGAATCCGCAGCTTGTAACACTGTGTATTGTAGTTCCGGACACAGTTATTTGCACATGGAGCACCTGTGATGCATTGTGCTAATTAACCAGCCGGGATGTGTGTACAACATAGTGGAATCTGGGGACACCTCAGCCGTGGGTGTGCCAGTCCAGGTACGTGCCTGAGAGGTACGGTCTGTCTATAACCAGTCATTGCAGGTGTGCTCTGCAGAGCCTAGAGGCAGGTCCCAGTCACTGCAGAGATATTGAAGTGGTGCAGTATCAGGTGTGCCTTGCCTGCACGCATCACAGAGGATGATGTCAAGCATTGTGTTACATGACCACATGTTTTGCTAGCCAGTTCCCATTCTGGTGGTGACTGTTATTGAACACTGTGCAAGACAGGCAGTATAAAAGCAGCAAGAGTCCAACATGTGATCCGTACTCCCAGGGCTGACAGGTGCAGATCAGCTGTGCCAAAGCATCATGTTGTTTGACCAGGTCTATCAAAGTGGACAGATACCAGATGCCTGTGGAATGACAGCAGAAGCATGGGCAACTGTTGGAGTGACACAGTCGGTCGTTGAACAGTGGTAACAGGTCCGGATGACTGCAAAATGCTCCCCAGGGCTCGGACCACACCATCAGGGCTACAAGACTGGTGGGCTATTGCATGTCCCTGCACACGTAGTCTGTGCCCTGAGGTACAACTTCAGTCACACAAACATGGAAAATGATAGTCACATCATACCTGCTGAGGTGTGGCATGGGTGCATAGGTTATGTTGCAGAACCAGTTACCCGATAGCAGGATGTAAGTGACTATCGCCTTGTGTAGCCTGCTGAGTGGAACAGCAGTGTGACCACCGACAGAGTCACCTATGGCAGGTGTGTTGTGTATGTTATGACACCCTATTGGCTGTATGTGATGGGCACACGTGTCTGTGGGCTATAGGTTGGTGTGGTTGTGTTTGGCGATGTGGGCTGCCATTGGTGCCTACACAGAGTATGGAGGGGTACTGCACAAGGTGTCTCCGTATGTGTGGCCTGTGGTGGGGATCATGTGGGACTATGTGATGAGTGGGGTGTGTTGCGAATGTTACACATCCCCACATGACTGTCAGGTGCAGTCAGGGTTGGTGACAGTATAACCCCCAGCAGGGCTGCATATGTGCATCCCCCACAGGCTGTACTGTTGTATGTTGGGAGGTGTGCATTGACTGTGTACATGAGAATAGCTCTATTGCCATATGTACAACATAGTCATCATATAGACAGGCAATAGCACTGGTACATGCCAGTTGGACATGCCTGTATATAACTGGTACGTGGCAGGTGGACATGTCATATAAATCACCATGTCTCACGAGATATGTGAGTGATGTGTGTACGACAGCTGTTGTACTGTAAGCAAGCTGGAAATGTATGGACAGACAGTGTACCTGTGAGGACTGGTGTGGAATGGGTGCTATACTAAGCAGTAGCTCATAACGTGCCAAGAAGCTCTGAACAAGTGCCGAGCATGTCCATACAATACAGATAGGGTGTTGGATAATATCAACCCACAAGTGTTGACGACAGTCATGATTGGTGGCACCGCATCAGAACGCTGCCGGGTATGGTTTGCAAGTCCATGAACCATTATCAATGTAGATGTTAGCAGTACAGATGTACAAGGCAGTACGGATGTTTGACTACAAATGCCTTTGTATGTCACAGGAGTGTTCTACCAGTGGTCTGTTGACAGACTCACAACTACTAAAGGTGCTACAGTGACATGTTCATATCACACCGGTGTCAGCTACAGTAAACCAGGGTTAATGTGTTGTACCCCACCCTCATTGTAGCCCATACCACACAGACAAATGTCAGCCATCTGTGTATTTGAGGATGTGAATGGCCATGACCTATGGGCAATAGTTGTCAGAGTGTTGTGAACAACATACAGAATGGGCTGTGTGTGTGAGGTGTGTGACATATGTGCACATTCTGGTGGATGATATCAGCAATGTCACCGCTAGGGGAATATCTCTGTACCCATTAAGTACCACATAGGCTGTGTCAAACATTATGGACACTGTGTTAGGGATGGTGTTGTGCAGTACACCTCCCTGAGCTGGAGACATCTCCATGGCCCTTTAGGTAGTCATCCGAGGTACCCATGAGATGACAGGGTGGCATCCATGAGCATGGAGATCATTAGACAGGCATACACAGCACCAGTGTGATCAATATTGGAACACATATCACCTTCCAGGGGTAGGGGCCATGCGTGGATGGCCGATACCAGCCTCCACAATACTCACCTCCAGTATGCAGCATGCTATCCACCTTGCATACAGACATATGCCACACTATGCTGTTGGACATGCTACATGTCCATAGCCTGATCTGAAAGACATACGTCATGGACAGCCACCATCCTATGACTAGGATGGCCACATGCTGGACAGATCCCTGTGCCATATCTGTGACATACTCCTGCCATACCATGCTGCCCTGTCCACATAGCTGCACATATCATCCCTGTCATACATGGTGTGATGGCCATATGGTAGATGTAGTATCAACTGTCTGGATCAATAATGTGTCACTGATGCCCCTCGCTGTGGAGTAATGGGTGTCGGATACAGCTAGTAAACCTAGCCTGTACGTGCTATAGCTGATAACCTTACCTGCGAATGACGTCCGACTAGCCATTGTCCCATGTCTATCATATGTGCAACACAGGCGATCCGTGGCAAGATGTTGAACAGCTGTATAGTGCAGTGTAGATGTCTATGGCAAAACAGATGCATGTACAGGTTTCCATGCGTTTTTGGTACATTGTCACTGCCCAAGTCCATTAAGGCTGTGTCTGTGTTGATATGTGACATATACACAGCATCAAGGTCAACAGCAGTGCCGTGGACACATCCAGGCATGTGCAGATAGGTAAGAACACCAATGCAGGCAAACAGACATGCCCACATGAGGACAGCAATCACATGCAGTATGAACACTGTAATGAGGTGGCACACATATATGGAGATGATATCCAATGCATAATGGGTGTTACATGTGTGAGACACATACATGCCAGTCGTGTTAGTGTCATGATGATTTGCAAAGATAACTGTGCAGATGTACTAGAAATATATGTGCAGCAGTATTACTGTACATGTCTGAAAATGTGACCTGTCACTTTCATCATGTCTTACAGATAATGCCTCATACACGCCTACCAGCATACAGCCGACAGGAGGATGATGTCCTAATCCCGTACCTCCATGAGGACTACAAGGTGTTATTTAGCCATGTGCCACAGCACGCACAGCAGCGGGATGACCTGTGGCTGGATCTTTGCAGGCGGGTCAATGAAGTGGGTGGCGACAACCGCAACTACCAGCAGGTGCGCAGACACTGCATGGACTTGATACGTCATGCAAAACACCGTGCCACTGCAATCACCAGGGAACAAGGTGGAACAGGTGGTGGGCCACCAACCCAACCTCCACTCACACACATAGAGGAGCTATTGGCCAGTCTGGAGACACGCTCGGAACAGCTCCCACAAACACTAGCTGCCATTGTGGAGGTGGGTGTCTCCCAACCAATGAGCCTGGAGTTGCCTGGTAAGTCAGTACTGAACATATGGCCAGTATATCCCACGTACGTACATGTGTCACTGTACATCATGTAATGTAACAACATATGCAAGGTATGTGGACACACATACTGCATACTACAGTATGCTACCCTGTGTATGCACCATACCTCTGAACTGTACAGGTATTTGCAGAATGTCTAGATGTCTGCCTCATATTGTCAGTGTGTTCCCCTTAATATCTGTCCCTTTCTGGCAAATAGCTGAGGATTGGAGTCATTAAATGATGACAAACATTTGTGTTTATGACTGCACATTTCTTGTAAAAACCATGTGCATGCAAACCTATTATTCTAGCAACTTTCTAAGTTTGTAAGAGCAATATTTCACATCTGTCCCTATTTGTCCCCATCATAGCTGGCTTTGTCCAGATTTATAGTTCTGAGAGGTTGAGAGGTATGGTATGCACACATGTGCTTACTATATGCTATTGTGCAGGCAAATGTGTTAACTTGCACAGTGCACCCTGTGGCTGTCATACAGTCATGGATAATGTTCATACTGCTGTGTCACCCCTATACAGGTACCTCTGGCGTGCTGCACAGACAAGAGTCCATTGCAAGTGAGACTGTCATCAGTATCAGGCATGTCAAAGCATAGATCTATTCACCATGTGGCCAGTTAATACTTGTACACATGATGTTCATTCCAGACATGATATACAGGTCGCATCACCCATCATCCACACAGGCCACCCATGTGCAATATATACAAATGAAATGACACACAGACATGAAACCACAGTATTTGTCATTGCTACATGTGTGTCCAGCTGTGCATACAACTGTGGATGTGTTCTACAATGGAGGCATACAGTGGAACAAAACGTGTGGTACACAAAACAGTACCACACAGTGAGCAGTGATATGGGCAGCTTACAGGCGTCATCATTGTGTTATATGCCCCTGCAATGGGTTCACACATTGTGATGTGCCATCCGACATGTCTCAGACACATAGTGTTTTGGTTGCAATATTGTCACACTTTCCCATAACCCATACCCCACATACCTCACATACACCTGTTGTCTGCATAGCCCTGTGGATGGTGACATATCCGACATCTATGGGTGTATGTCATATGGGACAACACAGATGTGTGATAGATGGCCATCACACACATATGACCAACATATGTGCACACATGGTCATGGGGGATGGCCAGAGACATGTAGCCACACAGTAGCTGTGATGTGGATACACCCTGTCTCACTTTGTCCACACATGGTCCAATTACAGCCCTACTAGACTGATTGTACAGGTAATGTGGTACGCTGCACATATTAAATGCCTGTGCACAGCTAGTGGAGGTGTCACTGATGTCTACCTCATAAGATGTGTTGAACATGACGCCTGTGTCATAGCATGACAGTAGTCACCTTTACAGCTTCCACTGACAGTGACACCAGGCCACAGATACAGTACATTTCCCTTGCTGCCGTAGGACATCACTGTTAGCTGTGCACCTTGTGTGTGTGGTACATCAATGTCATGTGTGAAATGGTGACGTGACAGGTCTGCTATGTGTGAACATGGTTGCCAGGCAGCTAACACTCTGTAGTTATCGTGCAGGGGTGTCATCTGTATGTCCTCAAGTGACCTGTCACATGACACAGCATGGTTTGGTGTGGTGTGCATACACCTCAGTATCGTGGGTCACAATCCACTGGTATGTCATGGGTATGCATGCAGTTCTGTATATGCAATGTGTACATATTATGCACTGTTTAGCAATATAGATGCCTCATGATGCCATGCAATGGCACAGTGTCTGTACTTCACACTGTACAGCAATGTAGACGGCTCACAGTCCCCTACCATGCCCATGCACATTTGCTCAACATGCATTCTATCTGTAGAGCATACGGACAACACCGCAATGTGATACCCAGTACAATGCTGTACATGTGTCAGGACACCATTGTGTCAGACATGTATGCATGTTAATGCACACGTCAGCAGATTCCATGTCAAGGTCATGTCAGCCATGTGTACTGTTATCCTGTTCTGGTCCACATGGTGTATCACGGGGATGCATGCATACTACCGTGATCGTGTGAATTGCGTGGCTAATGATATGACATCTGCTTGCTTTAGTGTGCAGTCCAGGGGGTATGCTTACAAACACTATTGATGTCTGAGCCGCATGCTGTCAGCTGTATCACAAGCATGCTGCATGCCATCTGTCATATCACATGCATGGTGTGTCAGTGTGTGTGTGTCAGTGTGTGTGTGTGTGTGTGTGTGTGTGTGTGTGTGTGTGTGTGTGTGTGTGTGTGTGTGTGTGTGTGTGTGTGTGTGTGTGTGTGTGTGTGTGTGTGTGTGTCAGTGCGTGTGTGTGTCAGTGCGTGTCTATTGTAATTTAGAGTCTTTCTTTGCATTTACAGGTGATGTAGGTGCGTTACCCTCCTGCGGTCCATCTGATGTTAGTGTCCCCACAGATGCTAGCAGTGATGAACATATGCATGAGGTGCAGGCAGGTTTGTCAGGGGCTGAATCTGTGCCAATGGTTGCCATCCCAGCTATGTCCCCCTCTTCCCCACACACAGTTCAGCTGCCAACACATACCGCATCACCAGTGGCCATAGAGGAAGGACAGTCAGTGTCTGTTAGCGTTGATCAGGAATGTGTGGTGGCTACAGAAGGTGTGCCTCCACACCATGGTGTCAGTGTACTGACTGCAGATGTGCCATACAGGCATGTGGCCGGTGCTGCTTGTAGGATGACCTCTGGCAGACATGCACCTGCAGGACATAGAGCAGCAGCTGGAATCACCAGATGCATGTTCCAGGCTGTAATGGCGACACAGGCACGTGCCGATGGCAGAACAGTGAAAAGCAGAGGCTGCAGAGGGCTGCTATCCGTACCCTAAACAACAACATCCAGGCATTGGCAGGTGCTCAACAGCAGATTGCTGATGTTCTGGACAGGCAATTGGGTGACATGGTCAGAATCCTTGACCGTGGCATGGCAATCCGTGAGCGTGAGCTGTCTGTGCTGGAACATCTGGTAGGGGTGAGGTATAGGCCACGTGGACATAGGCCAGCTACACCACCTAGTGCAGGTCAACATGAGCGTGCCACCTCACATGGCCACTCCCATAGTGCCGGTTGCAGTAGCAGTGCAGCTGGTGCTGCGCTGTCCACACCAGGACACAGCAGGCCATGTGGACATGGCCCTGGACATTCCCAGCAGGGACACGGTTCCAGTGGCCATGTGTCATTGGACAGTAGCCATTCTGTACCTCCACCTGGTAGTGCCTGTGCAACCCCTGGCAGGCACAGGACACGTGGCCATGCCCGGACACAGTGAGCTGTACAACCTGGTCTATACAATCTGGAGCTGTCGATAATACCCTTGTGTAGGCCTCACAAATGACAGAACTGTGTGCACACATACACGCACACAGCAAACACAACTGTAGGGCTCCACAACACCCACATGCATACTGAACAGACATGTCCACTCAAATCACCGGCCCTTACCTACACACATGATGTCATCCATTGGTGCAGCCTATGCCCCTGGCAAACATTATCACCCTGTGCATATGATGAAGCCTGTGCCACATCCCTGTCATCCATACCATCGGTGCAGGGACATGCTCAAATGGTCTGATGCACAGGGTGAACAGAATAGTGATAGGTGTATCTTACATTACTTGTGTATGCATAGTGAGGGAAGTGTATGTTGCATTGGTTGTGTGTGAATAGTGAGAGATGTGTATATGACATCGGTTGTGTACTGTCGACATGCACCAGACATACCATGTAGTACAGGTGCAGCATGCATTGTGTTATGTTCACAGTATGTTTCTCGGTTACAACAGTAACAGCATGTTGGTAATGATGCCCTGGTTCCCTTCTTTGGTGTACTGACATGTGCCTACAGGTAGCAGTGTTTGCAGTCCCCCAGGTGTAACTGTGGAGTACTCACAGGCACATATAGCAATATCAACATGCTAAACGTACCCTGAACCTGACTGTTGGAAAGTGTAATGACACAGATGTCCACACATATACTACACCTGAAGCATGTGGTCAGTTGAACAGGCTACAGCGGCCAGAGACGTGACATACATACCAGGAAACATTACAGGTATGTTGACATGGTGCAGGGGTTGTACACAGCCATCTGGCCAATGATGATGTTAGAGGCCACTTGATAGCATGAGGCCACACTGTGTAGCAGTAATACCCTGTCACATTACAGGAACATGCCCACATTCATGGGGTCTACAACACTATTACGCACACCCCATAGTGTTGAGGTGAGGACCCTTGTCTATGTGGTCATCACCCTCACAGTACTTTGCACCCACACAATGTGACACAGAGAAGGAACATGCACAGGTAGCCAGTACGGCTGGGACCAATGGCATCAGCAGGGTAGGAGACTGCATCACCATGAGGGGTTGGTGATCCTATTTTCACTGTATGGTAGCATACACCCTCACACCAAGCACCAGACAGCTATACATACATACACACACACACTGTGGTGACCACAAATGTGTATACGCATAGCCGATGTGTGTGATGCACCGCACCTGCCGATGTCATGCTTTCCACACTGCAGTATGTACAGATCTCTACAACGGTGTACAGGGGTGTGTAACAATTGGGACGTAATCCCCACCATATGTGGCATATGTGGTCACACAAGCAGACATACATGGCAGTGCTGGGAATGATACACCTTCCATATGATGAGACGTTTGACAGACATGCAGCGGTATTGTCCGCATTATATGTACCAATGCTATGTCTGGCAATCGTGCTGCTATATGCACACGGGAGGATGTAAGTGTTACAGGTGTCATGTGACATACAGTCAGTAACACCTGACCGCTGTGTAAGTGTTATGTCATCACCATCAAGTAACAGGGACATAGCATACTGTTTGCACATGTCATGGTAGGATGGCGTGTGACACACCTGTGAGCCATCCCCGGCACACATCCATCTACACAGGTGGATCACCACTTTATGTACACACATCCCTCCATACGTGATGTACAACCAATCGTACTGTCAGTATGTCACCATATACAGGTGTCAATGATGGGGCTGCATTGCGACTGCATGTTGTAGTTAGGCACAGTTGAGTTCCGGCCATCAGCCACTGCACATGCATGGTTGCTGCATGTACAGTACAGGTTGTACAAATGTGTTGGTCCTACATGCATCTCCTGTAGCCATGTTTGTATGCATTGCTATTGGTGGACATGTGTGTTGACATACATAACACATGGACTGTGGTACGATATCATGGGTGTCATGGATGACTAGTACAGGGGAATGTGTCCTCGGTCAATATTGCTACCTCCTATACTGTGAGCATTCAACAGACATGGAACCACCTTCCATTTGCATGCGTATGCTTGCTTAAGCCACCTTTCTGCATGGGGGACAGCAAAAGCTATGCTATGTACATATGCATTGTGTGTGTGGTCCATGCACACATCCACTGCAATCACATGTATGACATATCCAAAAATGTGTGTTCGTTGGTGTACAGCAACACTCATCTGTCACAACTGTGTAAGACCCAGGGCCCCTGGTATGTCTTGAGCTGACCTGGTCATGTATAGTGGTATCATTGCAATGCATAACACTGGTTGGAACCCTGTCGGTACATGTGTACTCTGCACAGTTGCTGTAGACCTCTGTACAGTCCACTGGTCATGTGTCACACTGTGTTGTGGTAATGCATGGCTGTGTATTGCTGCACCAACGACATGGTGATGTCTTGAGGGCTAGAGTGTAGACTGCGGTGTCTACATCTGTGATCTGCACCTGTGACAGCTGTGATGGCACTTGAGTGTGTACTGGTCACTGCATGTGAGTATCCGCCCTGTGCGTGGGGACAGTTATACCTTACTGTGCCCTTCCGTGTTTAGACTCCATCTGCATGCAAGATGACCCTTTGCAACTGCTAAATGTGTGAGCATGCCCAGTATGCTGTTGTGTAGATGGACACATAGGACAGTCCAAACTGAGCCCTTGCGTGTTTAGACTCCGTCTGCATGCAAGACGGCCCTTTGCAACTGCTAAGTGTGTGAGCATGCCCAGTACACTGTTGTGTAGATGGACACACAGGACAGTCCAAACTGAGCCCTTGCATATTTAGACTCCATCTGCATGCAAGATGGCCCTTTGCAACTGCTAAGTGTGTGAGCATGCCCAGTACGCTGTTGTGTAGATGGACACACAGGACAGTCCAAACTGAGCCCTTGCATGTTTAGACTCCATCTGCATGCACGACGGCCCTTTGCAACTGCTAAGTGTGTGAGCATGCCCAGTAAGCTATTGTGTGGATCAACACACAGTACAGTCCGAACTGACATGTATTACTAAGCGTGTGGCCATGGCCAGTGACACCTTGTGTTGGTGATGTCCCCCTGTGCATGGGCATGGCCGTTGACATCCTGCATAGCGATGGTGGTCTTCCAGGCAACAGATGTCCATTTTCAACGTCACGATGGATGCCTACCGAGTACATACTGGTTGACTATCTTGAAGGGTGTACTGTCTGTGGCGCGTCCCGTGTCTATGTATTGATGTTGTAGTGCTCTGTAAATCTTTAGTTGCCCCGATCACACCACTGCCGTGTGTTTGTCTACGTCTACCGTGGGACAGTAATATGTCTGTATGCTTTCAGACTTTTCACTCTCTATACAATCCCTGTCGGCGTCCCTGTCTTTGCGGATGATGACACGCACCTAGAAGTATGCCTCTGGGAGTGCTGTGTTCAGTAATCTCGGTAGCATGTTCTGTAAATGCATCATGCTGTAGTGTGATAGGGTAGGTAGGTGTATGTTCAACTCCTAGCCCTGCCAAGTGTGTGTGTGTGTGTGTGTGTGTGTGTGTGTGTGTGTGTGTGTGTGTGTGTGTGTGTGTGCTCGCATGCTCCCGTCCACCTGGGGACTCAGTCATGCTTTTAGATGCCTCACACGACAGATATTTCCTACCAGCATCTTTGCCTTTGCGGATGATGACACGCGCCTAGAAGTATGCCTCTGGGACTGCTGTGTTCAGTTATCTCGGTAGCGCATTCTGTAAATGCGTCATGCTATAGTGTGATAGGGTAGGTAGGTGTATGTTCGACTTCCAGCCCTGCCAAGTGTGTGTGTGTGTGTGTGTGTGTGTGTGTGTGTGTGTGTGTGTGTGTGTGTGTGTGTGCATGCTCCCGTCTGCCTGGGGACTCAGTCATACTTTTAGATACCTCACACCACAGATAATTCCTACCGGCGTCTTTCCCTTTGCGGATGATGACACTCGCCTAGAAGTATGCCTCTGGGACTTCTGTGTTCAGTTATCTCGGTAGCGCACTCTGTAAATGTGTCATGCTGTAGTGTGATAGGGTAGGTAGGTGTATGTTCGACTCCCAGCCCTGCCAAGTATGTGTGTGTGTTCCCAGCTGCATGACAATAGTACATTGCTTTTACAGTATTCACTCTCCATAACATCCGTGCGTCATCTTTGCCTTTGATGCTGCTGTCTGCAGGCTAGACGTATGCCTGTGTGAATGCTGTGATCTACTAATCACGGTAGCGCATTCTGTAACTGCGTAATACTGTTGTGTGGTACAGTGGTTACATCTGTGTTCTGCTCCCAACCCTGCCAAGTGTGTTTTGTGTGTGTGTGTGTGTGTGTGTGTGTGTGTGTGTGTGTGTGTGTGTGTGTGTGTATCTATCTACATATATATATATATATATATATATATATATATATATATATATATAGTGTATATAGATATGTATGTTGAGATTATCACTCTTGAATGTGCTGCATTATCTGTACATGATCACCTTGGATGTATGTACATCTGCTATGGCTCTGTGATAGTGCACATACTGTGTGCTGTAGTGATCCTGGGTTATACTTGTGTAGTGACCGGTTATTGTGTTGCTGGGTATTACAAGGGGCATTGGAAACAATGTTAGTACAGCACCTTTAAATGGTTGTGTGCACATCTCGGCAACAGTCAGCAATGGTTATTACTTTGGAGGGCGAGTATGGCTCATATACGTATGTATTAACTGACAATATTATGCAACTCAGGTTAACATTACTGACTCCCGTTTATACACAGGTTGTGGTACAGATCCCAGGACTGTATGTGTATACATTGACAGGTGCAGGACTGGGTTAGTGTTGGATGCATGGAGGGGTGTCCATGGCCAGTAATGGCGATCTGTACTGCCTGGCAGGTACGGTCAGTGACTGTCCCACAACCTCCTGTATATGGCTGACACATGCTGTACCTGTGTATATGGAGACACACACACTTACCACAAACAGCTAGGGCTATCACATACACACACCCATTGCATCACCATTGGGCCATGCAGTAACCATTGTCCCTCACACACACACACACACACACACACACACACACACACACACACTCACCTACATGTAGATTGGATGGCTCAATGACAGCTCTGGAAATGTAACACCACACCCTGTGCATATGATGTCACCTGTGCTACCACCTGTGATGTGTAACATTGATGCAGGATCAGACTAACCTGGTGCTGATGCACATGGTGGCTTTATACCACTGTATTGATGTTAGAATGTTAACACAAAGTGTGATATCCTTCTAGGTGTATATCAGCAGGCATGATGCATTACAGCTATGACCATCAATGTAGCATAGTTTACAGCACTGTTAATTCTGATGATGTATTCTCCATCCATGTGCCATTTCACTGATGTGTGTAGTATTGGCAGAATTTGTTTCTGAGTGTGCAGTACATGTGTGATGTGTGTAGTACACATTTATACATGCTTACAAATGCGTACACTGGCATACATGACATTACATGGGCTTCAACATTCATACACTAGCTTACTCGTTCTTCAACGCGCGCACACGGGCTGACACGTGTGCACACATGCTTACTCGGGCATACTGGCATGCACAGGCGTGGACACACTGTAGGCAGGTTTGCAGGAAACATCGGTGGTATCCATGGCGTACACCGTCAGTCTCCTGACTTTCCCTAGGATAGATCATAACATGCCTCTTACACTGATGATTACTGACAGCAAACATGTGATACTGCTCCGGTAAGATTATAGTGTTTTATACATACACACTCATGTTGTCACCTATCTTCTACTCTAATAGTCCCCTTATCCTACACTACACTGTAGAGGCTTGGCCCATATGGCATGACATATTCTGATTCACTATCCTCAGCCTCACTTGCATCAGATTGCCTACAAATGCTTCGTTACATCTCTGACAGAGCGCTTCCACACATAACAACCAGTATGCAGTAGCCATGTTGTCTCCAGCTTGCCATTCATCTGCATGGCATACTAACATCTAACCAAATCTACATTTTGTATGTATATTATACATATTTGGCTTGTTTTGAAGCGCAGCGCGTTCTAGTGCCACTGTGCTATGCTTCCACACCTGAGATCAGGGGAGGACAACTACAGTTTTATTGATATCCAATGGACAATAATGCCACTGGCCTTATATCTGGACATTGGCATGCTTCTTCGACTGTATTCAAACTGTATTTGCAGCTGTCATTGCTCCGTTTAGCAACGTGCATAACGTTACTCGCTTAACATCCGGGTACATTTCTGCACATAACTCTGCTCTTGCATGGACAGCTTACTGTTTCATGTATCGCATATTTACATCATTTGCATAGCTTTCACATACAAATGGGGTATGTTGCAAATCCCAACATTGTCCGTGCAACGTTCATGTTACGGGCGGTCTTACACACCCCTACAGGAGTTTGCTGAATAGCTTGGCAGACATCTTTCCTTGCTCTGCTCTCACTCTACTCGTACATGCCGGAGACTTCATGTATCATGGCCTAGGCTTTGCTGTGTGCTATGTCTATTTGTGGTGTATGCATGGCTGTGGGTATGTTGTGACCTGCTACGTCTGGCCTTTCTACAGAGCAGCTCCCACTGTCATCATTTGTAAAGGTGACAGCCCTATAGGTACTTTATATAGACTGCTGTGTCATTTGACATGTCAGCACATACCTGCAGTCAGTTCTGAACTTCTTACTGCAGCGCTTTTCATATCTTCTGAGTTATCTTGCAGTTGATAATACTGTTTCATTTTCTTACACTAATACACACAATATATGGCGGCATCACAGGCCAGATGCCATTACATTCCTATTGCAGGACACACCCACCCAGAGGGTTGTATTCCTCACAAAGGCCAACAGGTGCTTATCCACACTTATTATTCTATCATGTACCTTATGTGTTCACCGGTATTTGTGCTTTCCATCAGTGGCAGAACTCACGTGCGAGTATGGGGGACTGGACACTGTATCGGGGACACTGCATGACACCCTGATGGACGCATTTCTTTTGATTCTATTAACCTTCCACAATGACTTTCACAGGGCATACATTGTCATTCACATTCGTCGAGGTACATGCTTTTGACTTGTACATGTTTTGCCATTTGTCCTGACGTCTTTCTTCTCACCTGTCCACCTAGTATCACTAGTTCTGTACATTTATTTAGGACGGGTTACCTTCATACCTCTCACCTGTACACATTATGGGTAAATGTCCCGAGGTTTGACCTATGATTTTGTTACTTTTTTCATAATAATTTGCCTTTCTGGTAAATTATTGACAAGGCATTAAGGACTGTGAAGTTAGATAATAATGACTGACATTTGTATTTCATGATTAATAACCCTCATAACATTCGTACTCCTGACTACGCCATTATTCTATCAATGTTCTGACTTTGTCTGGGGTATATTTAATATAGTCCCTATTTGTATTTCATGTACTATGCCTTTGCCCAGCTGTCTTATTCTGAAATGTTGGAAGGTATGGTTACCATCTTGGTCGTACGCATGTCCATCCATGATAATCGCCTACATGACACTGATATAAGTCCCTATGTCTTCCCCCTATGGTTTACACAATATCCAGTAGATGGGTTCAACCTTTTTGGAGAATATAGGTGTGTGCTATACCCACATAGGTATATTGATCACTCCCATGGGGCGGACCTAATAAATCTGTGCCAACCAAGACCTAGGTCCATTTCTGCATACCCATGATTCCCATACCTGACACCCCTCCACAGTACTCATTAGACATATTTAATGTGAGCAATAATAAAGTATGAAGACACTTCTAAGCACTCTCCACTCTCCTGATATCAGGTCGTACGTCATACATTCTATCGACCCATGTGTTATTACCCTTGCACCTGCTACTGTTGCATGTACAGCTATATTGTAGTTGCAGCTGTGACTCCTTTGCATTGATGATTATTGTACACACTTAGTACGGGATCAATTTTTGGGGTCCTGCAAAGAACACCTATATCCATGTTTAAAGTGTAGAACTTGCAGGTCTGTCACACTGGTACTTTCTGGGCAATGGTTTGGAAAGCAGCAGTGTATTCACCTTTCATGCATGTCTGTCTGTCTATCCATAATAGCTATACTGTGACCTATTTATGTACATGTGTTATATCTACAAGGACATATGTTTGTTTGTTGTGTATATATCTATTAATGTATCGTGTGTGTATAGATATATATATGTCCATATATACATATGTCCATATATGTTTGTACATTCCTTATTTCATAAATTTCTTTGGTTTAAGTCTGTGGATATATGTGTATACACAGATATATATATCCATATCATACCTTTCAACTGTATAGATTTTCGCAGAATGTACAGATGTTTGCCTCTTATCTTTGGTCCATTTTTCATAACCTTGTGGCTATCTGGCAAACTAGTGGCATATCATTAAAGACTGACATTGGAAAATAATGACAAGCATTTGAAGTTACAACTTCATACCCTTCAGAGAATCCATGCTAGTGAAACACCTGTTATTCTAGCCACTTTCTATGTTTGTTAGGGCAATATTTGGGAATTGTCCCTATTTGTACCAGTTGTTTTCATGCCTTTGTCCAGTTTCTTACTTTACAGGGTTAACAGGTATGAGCCATATATATATAACGTGGAGAAAACAGCATTCATTTGCTATGCTGTGAGAGGATTGCACACGCACAGGCGCACTTGCATATCCTTATTGTGGGTTACATATGTTTAATAAATATTTGTGCTTACGTGGCCTTTCCTAATTGTGACCGTAACAATTACATATCTGTATTCCGGTTTACGGTCATATGCGAAACACACGTTCACCTTTACATATTTAAATGTGTTTACAGCACAAACACATTCATTACACTTTAAACTTATATGTGCTGTGGTCGTAGTTCAACCGGGACTGCATTCACATTGGCCGGATGCCGGAACCACTATTCTATTGGAGTTCTGCCTCATTGATATGCATACCCATAGTACTTAGCTACATCAACATATGCCTCACCGCTTCACTTACAACACAGGCATCCATTCTCCTGCTGGGAAAAACGTGGTACTACATATTACACATTCCCTATTGCCTACTGCTGTGGACCCCAGCTGCATTGTTAATCACTCCAAGGATATGCAGAACACCAAGGCTTATAGTCCTGGCACATACAGGTCTTTGATTGTCAGGGTGTTCATGTAGTGATCTGGGTTTAGGCTTGTTCACCTGGTGAACGGAACTTCCTTGGCCGAGTTCAAATGTCAGACGAAGCACATGGACAGGAAGTTTCTCCCTATTATGAATTTTTACCTGTGTTTACAGACACAGGTGTTTGGGCACCTGTCAGCAGCTTATTCTGTTGGCAATACATATTATGGGTAGGGTTGTTACAGTCCATACTCCACGGTGAGGGGTGTTCCCATTCACATTTGACTATTTCCTGTATTCGGTCATACAGCGATTATTATTTTGGACATGAAGTGACTACAGGTATGCAGTTGTACATTACACAAATGTGAAAGGTTGTTACTGTAAATATGTACGGAGTGGACCTCTGTAATACGCTGTTGTGTTCTGGCACAGCAGTAGCTAATCATTAAAGACTGAAGTCAGAACGTGATGACAGACAGTTGAGTTTCAGACTTCATACTCTTCAGGACATTAATGCCAATGTGCAAACTGCTATTCTATCAAATTTCTGTTTCTAAGAGCTATCTTTACAAATTGTCCCTACTTTTGGGCCTTTGTCTCACTTTTATTCACGGCTCTGTCCAGATATCTTGCTCACACAGGTTGACAGGTATGGTCGGTCATGCCTGCATATAGTAAGTGTCCCTCACACTTGATCAGGGTTATCCTGTTTACGTCAGTGTCTTCATCACCCTTATGCCATTTGCCACTATGCAAATGTGTGCAATATATTCTCCCGCCTATTCGTGTCGGGACACGTGAGTCACGGGAAGGTGTTTTATCCTGGGTAGTAGGTTATGCATGACCACTTGGTGCTGGACAGTGTCATGGACCTCTACAGCACATTCTGACTTGTGTCCAGATATCTACAAGATTGGACATCGTGTCTTCATACCCATTCTACTATTTACACAGGTTAGTTATCCCATAAGGGATATCCCAAAAATTTGACAAGACCAAAACAAGACAGATTCCAAAGATTTTTGTGGCTTTACAAAAATGTGCAGGGGGTTTTACATGCAAGGGATACATGGTTTGCAATCCTGAAACTGCCTAGGGTGACACTACCTACTACATATGCATAGGGGTCACTATGTGTAGCTGTGTCTGCAACGACCAAGTAGGCCAAGTACGGCTGGATTTGGTGGACGTTCTGGTATGGGAGTGGGTTGTGTGATGTGGAGGGGATGCTGGGTAGGCCATTATGTATCCAGGTGTGTTGCATTTGTTATGGCCAGTTCCATCAGGACCAATCTGTGGGTATGTGACGGTGACATATCTATACATTTGTATCACACATGTCCATATTCATATGTTTGTGGGATTGTGTTCTACACTATGGCCTGTCTGCTTGTCTTGCAGCTGTTTCTACATGCATTTGTGTTTCTTTCAGCTTCACCCGCTGCCTCCTCATGCACCTCCGGTTCACCTTTTCTGCATACGACACAGTATCACCTTGGAGGATTTTACCATTACCCATCCACCCCTCACACGCAAATTCCTCACACCCCATAGATCACTACTTTGGTTGTTGGCCCATGACACGGCCAGAGTAACACATTGAATACCCTACATGTGTCAGGTACCTTTATGGTTGTGTGGACTACCCTGCCATGTTTGCTTTCCACATGCTATACTTCACGCACATAGGTACACGCCCATACTTAACTTTCATTACTTGGTT
Source organism: Protopterus annectens (assembly GCF_019279795.1). NCBI lineage: Eukaryota > Metazoa > Chordata > Ceratodontiformes > Protopteridae > Protopterus > Protopterus annectens. The sequence continues at coordinate 266,281,217 of NC_056726.1, read as the reverse complement.
GGTATACCCGGGTACTACCCATTCGACTGTGTCACATACAAGTTCGGCTTATACCGCTGACTTCTGGATTTTGCCAGCCTGCTGTACTCATTGGTAGGATGGCACCTTTTCCTATGTCCAAGCTATTCCTTACACATATCCGACTATTGTGGACAATGCCTCCCCACAGTCGACGGTAGGGTTTCCACCTTTTCATTTGGCCACAGTGTGACATTTGCGGTGAACACATTACATTTTACAGTCCGACACATACCCATGGTCAGTTTGGCAGATAGAACTTACAATTCTTGCCTATATCTAAGCTTATTCTTGTAGCATTTTGGTGGCTTATTCTGTTTCTTATGACATTTATGTAATATACGTACAGAGAAACAGTTTAATGCAACTATTACATAACGTCTAAGGAATAATTATGTCCTATAATCTCTGGACATTTGCCATTTTTACAAGTTTCAGGGCACATCTGCCCAAAGAGGGACTGTCGCTCACAAACTGGGACAGGTGGTAATCTTAGTCGTTGGTACGTATCATACTGTTCCTTTCGGCCTACATGTGTCCTTATTGTTATAGCTGTTTATATGCTCCTTCTGTTTCATTTACATGCATATTCTATTTCCTATCACATTTGGTATGTGAAATGCAGACATACCTTTTGTATGTGACTATTACATGCCTTGTGGGATATGATTCGGACATACAGTCGCTAAATATATCTACATTTCTCCTCGTGTATTTTGTTATGGACACATCTGCCCAGCTATGTACCCTCCCTCACATTATGGGTCAGCTGGTGACCCTCTCCATTGGGCTAGACGTACCTACTGGCGGCGCGTTAACATATGATGCATTTCACTTCCACATGGTATAGCTATCTACACTATGTTGGACTATGGGCACACGGTCTTCCATGTCATTTATTCAAGGGTTAGGGACCCGTTATTCCCTACGGTGCATTTGTGTTTGCTTCTTCATTTTCTGTTCACAGGAACTATCTTGCATGCTTTGCATACGTTTCAGTATCCACGGACACTGATAGGTGCGATTACTATTGCAGGCGGAATATAATATTCAGCAGTTTAGGTTGCTCATCGACAGCCGACACTGACACGCCTCCGTGCGCAACTTCGATACGCCCCATGCACTCGCGCACGTTTCCTATGCACGTGGCTACTCCATATATACGCCACATGGCTGGCGCAAGCCTTACGCCGGCCTTGCGCCAAGCTTCATGAATCCTGGGGAGAATCTTTAAGTAGGTACAAGCTTTAAATATCTATGCAACTTTATTAACAGAATGCAAAAAGAACACAATACCAAACTGGAAATTATGCAAAACTGTGACACTGCAAATAGACACTGAAACAAAGACACTATGCATTAACTGCATAACACTTCTAACAAATGATTTAGACAATTTGATCTGCATGAAGTTAATATAAAAGAATACTCCAATATTCTTTCCATTTGGTCATATCAATATCCTTACTTCACCATTTACTGAGTTTATGTTGGAATTTAGAAAATATGTATATGTTTAACAATTTGTATAATTTATATTCTAATCCACCTCATTTCCAGAGCTGGAAACATATGATAGGGGACATAGAGTCCACTTATCCAAAAGTTATGGTCAGGTATATCAGGTACTGGGAGATGGAACATCCAAGATATGCTTTTCATTATGATACTCCAAATTGCCTTCACTCTAGGACATTTTCAAATGAAATGCAAATAATGGGTGATGGAATGATCATAATGCCAACATTTACTATCCTGGAATATTCCCATTTTGAATAGCATGGTCAGGGTAACATGCTACAAATGCAGGACATTAGTATAAGAGAATCTGGCTAGCTTGAGACATTTCCTGTCAGAAATTGCTACCTTAATAGTGTCCATTCATTAGGTGTGATAGGGATATTCAACACAGAATTCTACTTGTTCACTTGGTTTATCTGTTAGATGCTGGTAAAAGTTGTTTAGTTTGAAGGGCTTGAGTTTCTTTATATTAGCTGGCTGTTGATTCCATATCAGAATTTTAATTTCACAGGATGGACAAGATTTATTAGCCCTGCAGAGATACTAGCTTGCAGCTGAAGGTATTGCCACCAGTACACTGTAAGTGAGGAAAAAGATTTCCAAAATATAAGGGTTGACTGAAAGGAGATGTGCCATATGTCAGAAAAATAATGAATTCCAGCCTCAGTCCAGTTTTCCCAGATTATTACTCTACCATCAATCAATGCTTCTTGTTGGTTCCAGATAAGAGGGGGGTTAGGGATAGTTGCCTCCTCTGTGTCTGATTATATTTTAAAGTTTCAGATGACATGTCAAATCCAACAAGATCCCATACCTTGTATGAATGGGTACATGGAGGGGGAGGGGTCCTATGTTATCTATTTACAAGAGTAGCTAACAAGAGAGGAGAGGGGGTTTAAGCAGGGGAGTGGCAGGAGCATAACCAATGGTTGCTAAGGTGGTGTTTTAGTAGTGTTTTGAACCGATCATGTGAGGGCATGTTCCTTAGGGTTTCTGGGAGGGAGTTCCAGAGTTTGGCTATGTTGTGGGAATAGAGGGAGTTGCTGTGTTGGTTGTGGGAGTTGGACACCTTAAGTAAGACTTTGTTGGCGGATCTAAGAGTTCGATGGTTGGAGTGTGGTTGAACTAAGGAGGATAAGGCAGGGCAGTTATTGGGATTGTAGATTATTTTGTAGGTTAAGGCTAGATGATTGAGAGACAGAAGGTTTGGTAGCTCTTGCCAGTTTAACGCTGAAAACGATGAGCAGTGATGGGATGTGAGTGGGAGGTTGATGGCAAATTTAGAGATTTTATGGTAACATGATTCCAGTTTATTGAGGTCTGATTTCCGGAGGTTGGTGAAAACAATGGAACCATAGAGAAGGGTACTTAGGAGGTGTGTGCGTGCAGTGGCAAGCCTGACATTGGGTGTTAGGAATGGCTTGGTTCTATACAGGCTACCTTATTTGATGTGGACATTTTGATGGTTTGGGAAACATGTATGTCAAATTTGAGGTATTCATCTATGGTAATATCTAAGAGTTTTGTGTGGTTAGTGGAGGCAATTTTGGTACCATTAGCAGAGGTGATGGATAGGGAGATTTGTGAAGTGTTGGATTTTTTATTCCTAAATACTATAAATTGGTTTTGTTGGGATTTAAAATGAGTTGGTATTGTGAGAGGTAGGATTTGATGTCCTGGAAAGCAGATTGCATTCTAATTTGGAGATCTAGGGTGGAGGGAGCATAACAGATAAGGGCAGAGTTGTCAGCGTACTGAACTATGGAGGCATGCTGGGTTGCTGTGCAGAGGTTATTGGTAAATATGATAAAGAGGAGTGGACCGAGAATGGAACCTTGGGGGACTCCCACAGAGGTGGGGAGGAAAGGGAGAGTGAGGTGTCCCATACTGTGGCCTGTTGATGGTTAGAGAGATAACTATGGAACCAGGTTATTGCAGGTGAGCTAAGGCCGTAGGTGGATAGTTTGTTAAGAAGGAGCTGGTATGACACAGTGTCAAAGGCTTTAGACATGTCTAGAAATATAGAAGCGACCTGTTATCCTTTGTTCAAGTGTTGGTGGATGGAGTCAGTAAAGGCAAGGAGAGCTGCACTAGTACTGTGCTTTGGCTGGAAACCATGTTGGGAGTTGTTAAGTAGGTTGCTGATAAGGAAGTAGTTTAAGAGTTGGTTGTGGATGCATTTCTCTAGGATTTTTGAGAGGGTGGAGAGGATTGCTATGTGGTGGAAGTTTGTTATTTCTTTGGATGGGCCACCTTTATGGAGTGGAATAATAGGAGATATTTTCCAAATGCGAAGGACATACTGTTCATTGATAGAGTATTGAGATGGGATATGCAATTACAGGGGCTGCCAGTTTCAGGAATTCATTAGGGAGTTAGTCAGCAGCTGTGTGGCTTGGTTTGAGTTTGGATAAGAGAGTTTTTATGTAGTTAGTTTGTATAGTTGTGAAGAAGAGAGGATTGTGACTGACTATAGTGGTGCTAGGGATGGTAAGTGGCTGAGCTGGTTGCTTGTCCAGAAGGAAGGTTTCTGGCTGATGAATTGTGTGTTAAACTGGGTAGCTATGGGGACAGTGTTATTAGAGGAGGGTGGAGGGGGGGGGGGTGAGGTTTGACCTGGGTTTAAGAGTTGGTTGATACAATGCCAGAATCTTTTTGGGTTGCTTTGTTTTTTTTTTTGCTGACAGGATAGGAAGTATGCTTGTTTGTCACTTTTTAATTGTTTCTTTGTTAAGTTTCTTAGCTGTTGATAGTTGGTTAGGTCTGTTTTTTTCCCTAGATGTATGATATTTTGACCAGGCATTGTCTCTGCTTCGCATTAGTAATTTGGTACTTTTGGACAACCATGGAAGTGGCTTGGTCCTAACATGAATTTTTATGGTGGGGGCCAGTTTATTGAGAGTAGTAAGGAAGGTTTCATTGAAGTATTGAACTGCATCGTCTAATGGTAGGTATTTAAGAGGGGCCCAGTTACATTGCTGTAGTAGGTGGAAAGTAGTGAGGGAGAAATGCTTTTGGTGGTAATGTGTTAGTAAATAATGTTACTTTCTGGATAAACACGTTTTTTATAAATAAATGTTGGGTAGTGGTCACTGAGGGTGTCTGGTAAGCATCCGGCTAAGTGACCTTGCTTGGGTCTGTTGGTTAGGATCCAGTCTAAATAGATTGCTTGTTGAGTGTTTATCGATATGTGTTGGGCAGTTTATGGTCTAGGTAAAAGAGAAGAGATTAATAAAGTTGGATGGGTTGTTAGTAGTACAGGAGAGCCTGTCTAAGTTGAAGTCACCCAGAATAAAGGTTTCTTGGGTGAATTCAGTGGATGCCCAGGAGAGTAGGTGTTCGATACTGGGGAGGTTGTTGCCAGGAGGGAGGTAGGTGGCTATAATAACTATTCCTTTTTTGGGCTTGATTTCAAGGTGGGTGAGTTAGGAATAGTGGGAGGTGAGCGGTTCATTTGGGTTATTTTGAGGGTAAATGTTGTTGAACATTTAGTGTTACAGGGAACAAAACTGGCTTAGACTCCTGCTAAAATGAATATAAGAGTGACCTATAAATGCCTTACCATATCTACATATATGAGGAAGTCCAACCCCCCCCCCCCACCCATGTTTCATAGGAATGAATAATTTCTTTCTGCTATTTTTTTTCCATCACAGACAAAATCAGTCATCAGTTTTTTGGATTTTATTAACATAAGGTGAGAAGGTTGCTTGTGGGAAATGTTAAAGGATAAATATCACCTGAGGAAGGATGGGCATCCAAACAGCTTGAATACATCCAAATACATCCAAAGAAATGCATGGATACACCCCTCCAGTTTGTAACATTATTCTTAATTTCTCTGTTAATGGTGTCATGTTAAAATCAACCAACTTGCATATACTCTGATCTATTATAATGCCTAGGTACATCACTTGGTCATCTACTGGAGTGGAATCAAGCATCAGTTCCCCTTGCTTCATAATTTCATGGGTGTATGTGGTTCCTCTTGATTTATAATGACATGGATATAGAATAAAAAAAAATGTTTTCTTCTGATTGACTTGACATTAAGAATATGAAAAAGTTGTTGTTTAGGATCTTTTACACAGATGGCACAGTCAATCACAAACCATGTTGTCAGGGGGCATATATGCCTACCTATTTAAGTACAACAACTGTGATATTTGCCATGTATATATTTACCTGTCATGGAGGCTACCAGAATGGAAAACAGGGGGAGAGGGGACTCCTTTGTCATGTGCCGTGCTGCAAATAAGATATACATGCATTACTTTCTAAAGAAAAATGTCAGTATAAAATGTTGTGTTTGAGGTTCACTTAAGGAACCATTGCTGAGCTAGTGATCAAAAGGAAGTCCACTTCCCCAGTGAATCACAAAATGGCTTTGGAGCAACAGCTGCTGCAAACAATAGATGCTGCTGCATAGGGAATGGTAGCAGAAGCCAAACTCATGGATAATTGCTGAGCATAATTTCTCTGATTCTACTAACCTGTGAGGAAAACCTTGAAGTGTATGTAGTGGAATTTGACTAAATCACCAGTAAGGAGGGCTTGGACCCAGATGACTGATCTCAGGAAGTAGCTGCACAACTCACTGGGCATCCCCATTGTGCTTTTATGCATGTGAAGCATGCTGACTCTGAAAGCTATGAAATGGTAAAGCTGTGCCTGCCTGCCTGCTTGCATGGGGTGTAGGTCATGACCAAACTTGTTCACAAAGATTCCATAAATGGTCTTTGTCAATGGTAAGGTCACAGCTATCAGAATTTAATCATATTTTCACCTTATACCTGCAGCTAAGATGTGATAACAATAAGAAGACAATGACTGAGTCATTATTGCTCAAAAAAGATTAAATACATGTTTTCAAACACTATTAAGAAGTGGCTCTGTCGTGGCAAGCCAACGAGAAATAGTGAGCTTTATAACACTTGTTGAAAGAGTAATGTGCTATGGGAATCTATAAACATGAGCTGACTAAACTAACATGCTGAAGAAACATATATGTGTCCCAAAGGGTCCCCACACTATGAAATAGACTCCCCATCAATGTAAAAATAGTTCAACCCTGACTCTATTAAAAATAAAACTTTACAGTTGGATGAGAAATCATAAATTTACCCATGGTCTGGCCTCCATGTCCCTTATGAACACTGGCCTTCAATAAGAAAGGTATTATCCTAAGTAAGAGTCACCCCTACAAATCCTTAGTTACTTTCCTATTAACATACCCCCCCATATAGACACCCTTGATATTCAGGACCCAAATGATTCGAGCTGTATGGCTAGGCTTGTAAGGGTCCTAGTGGTAGTTAGTCTAGTAACAACCTCTGAATCTTTAAAAAAATACTAGAAAACAAAAGTTTCATGCCAGAGACCTGATATTGATTTTAGTAACTTTGACCGAAAATACATTTCTCACCAGTTGACAAGGGCCCTTCAAGGTCACTGAAAGAGATTATGCCTACTCAAACTGGTGAACTTCTTTTAGATGCTCACCAAAGCAATGGATGAGGGCAAAATCGTTCACACTGCCTATCTTGACCTGGCCAAGGCATTTGACACAATACCCACTCAGGCATTGTTGGCAAACTCAAGAGGTTAGGTAAGAACCTGTGTGTCACCCAGTGGATAATCAACTGACTCACAGACAGGACCCAGGAAGTTAGAACTGGGGAGACTGCTACAAAGATGACAGTCACAAGTGGAGTCTCTCAGGGATCAGTTCTTGGACTGCTCCTTTTTGGCATTTACTTCTCAGAAGTCAAGGCCAATGTCAGTGGTCTCTGGCTGACTAAATTTACAGATGACTGCAAATTAGGAACTGTTATTGAATTTCACACTGACACAAATGTTCTCCAGATTGGGCTGACACAGACAGACAACTGGTGTCAGAGTGATGGTCTAAAACTAAATGCCAAGAAATGCATAATAGTATCCTTTGAGAAATCATCTATCCCTAGTAACTATCATATTGACAACACACCCCTTATAGATGACCCAGTAGTTAGGGATTTAGGGGCACTTAGATAGCAATCTAGACTTTGACCATCATGTCTCTACAGTGGTGAAAAAATTATTCTATGTTGGGCAACTTATAAACAAAGGTATGGCACCTAAGTCCAAGGAAGTCATTGTTCCAATGTATATGGCATTCATCGAACCTATCATTGAGTCCACTGCCCCCTTTGGTATGTACCTAACCAGGCATCCAACAAGTGGAACATCCACATAGGTTCCTCACTAAAAGAATATAGGGCGTAAGTAAAGTGTCCTATGGAGACCACCTCAAGGCCCTATCCCTGTATTCTGTCCCCTACAGGCTTTTGAGGGGTGATCTATGCCTGTCATACAGGGCATTGTCAGAACCCACTTTGGTGGACCTCCTGCATATCCACAAAACAGACAGCACCAGAATTGCCACTTCTAAAGACTTAAACATTTCCTGTGATATAAATAGAACTTGCTGGAGAGATAGATATGTATCCCAGAGACTACCTTGTCTATGGAACAGGCTCCCCATCTATGAAAAGCAGAATTCTTCCCTAACCCAATTCAAGTGCAACTTGGACAACTGGATGGGAAACCAGAAATTCATCCCTGGTTTGGCACCTATGTCTCTAATGGACACAGGTAGCCTGTAAACGGTTAATCTCCCAGGCCCATGCTTACACTTATCAAGGGTATCAGAACTTGTCAAAGATTTGGGGTGCATGGCTAGGCTTAAAAAGGCCCTTGTGGTCATTAGCCTACTAAACACTTCTAACCTATGAACCTATGAGTGAATGAAAATAACTGCTAAGTTAAACAGGCAAAATAGTTCATGAGACCCTATGATATAAATGTCCTAAAGCCATGAGAAGAGACAGAGATAGCCCTAGTCAGATGTTAACTGAAATAAAAGAGCCTATAAAGAAAATGATTTGTTGTCTATACCTAATGTGGTGGTGGGTGAGATTCTATCTAAACCCCCCAAAACAGGACATAATGGAATACCTACCCAATATTACCTAGCCTTTTCTCAGCTGCCAAAAATAATGGAGTAGCTACCCAATATTAAACTGGTCTTTTCTGAATGGCTAGGTAGAACCACTCTCAACTGCCAGGTAGAACCAGTCAAATTAAGCATCACACAGTGACAAATATGGATGCAGTTGTCAACCTTACACTCTATCAGACCCCAGAGGCAGTTTGAAAGGAGGCAAAGAAAATGAAGCTGCCGGAGATAATCAAGATTCTAATAGTGATTGGACCAGCTCCATAGCTCTTGTACCTAAAAAGATGGAACCATTAGTTTCTGGAATAAGTTTAAAAAGCTTAATAGCATATACAGGTTTGTCAGATAAACCATGACAAGTGTTGATGAGATAATTGAGAGGTCAGTGGTAGCTACTGTAGATCCCTAACTATCTTAAATCTTAGAAAATGCTATTGGCAATAGGCTATTGGCAAATGTATAAAACAGTGTAGAAAAGTACGTTTCCAACTCCATATGATCTATTTCATTATGATGAAAGACAAGAATGTGGCAATGTTGTTACAGTGGAGACTTTGTAAACATTGCAACACAGAGGCAGCTGAGAGGCATTGAAAACATGAACAGCAAGTGAATGTTGAAAGTGATGAAGTACTAATTACATGGGAGTACACCGTATCAGGAGATTAAAAGTTAGAATCAAACAGACAGGATATTGTAGTTCAAGAGAAAAAGACAGAAGTAGCTTTGATTATTGGGACTGCTATACCCAGTTGCTACTGTGTCTTATGAACTGAAAGGCATATGCTTGTAAAATATGAGAACATGCAAGGAGAAACTAGAGTAATGTGGAATAAGGAGACAGTTCCAGCTGTAGTAGGTGCAACAGGGCTAACAAAAAAGAATATTCAAACATATCTAAATATGCTACTGATAACAGTAACCTGTTATGCACTGCAAAAAGAGGCAATTCTTGATATATTATGGGTGCGGATAAGACCACTTATATCAAATGTCAAAGACTGAAGCAAAACTGATTTCATGAACTTTAATTATGCCCTGACTTAGGGAACGGGTCCAATCCCATCAAAGTATGTAAAAACCTAAACACTTAAAGAAATTAAACTAAGACAGATGTCAATATAGAAAACAGAGGTGAAGTGATAGAAAACTCTGAAGTAGAAATCAAAACAAGGCAAAAGTCTGCACAGAGGCTTAAATGAAATGTTAACACAAAAACAGAGAGGCAAAATAAAAGAAATAGGATACTTAAGTGTGGACACGGATAAAATGAGATTGTAGTAAGTAGTAAAAATGGGAACGGTAGGAAAACGTCAACTTCACAAGAGATTTATGGTAATGGAAAGCAATAAAAAAGACAGATAAGGCAGGCTAGGCAACAAGTTTCTGTAATCAAGGAAAAAGATAAAACTAAAAATGCATTCTGTTCTCATATACCATTTGCAAAATAGCATCCTAGGGAGAAAAATAAAACCAGAGAGTGATATCCATTCACAGTAAGACAGAATGGAATAGTTTAATGACGATAAGAACTATCAAGAGGCATAAACATGATGTAGGAATAATTTGGCAAAATTAGAAAAAAACAGGAAGCAAGAGGATTTTGTTAAGAATCAAAGGGCTGTTCTACAAAATGCTTGAAAGAAAACACTTAACATAATATAATGCAGAACCAACTCCTGGAATGAAGGTTAGACTGAGAATGAGACCTTACTGAGTAGCAGATTCACAGAAGCAGTTAGTAGAGAAGTTCAAGATATGATCAAAATACAAATGAGGGAAAAGTCTCAAAGTGAATGATACAACACGAGTGCTAATTCCTAAACTTGGTGGAAGTATTAGATTTCATAATAACTTTAGGAAACTGACCTACATTTCATGTTTGATAGCTATCTCATGCCTTGAATTAATGAACTGACAGAGAATCTAGGAAAAGCCAGATACCTGACAAAACTTGAGTTGATGAAAGAGTGTTATCAGATAATTCTTTCTATTGATAAAGAAATAAAAACAGCCTTTGCACCTTCCAAAGGACAGTTTCAGTACACATTGTTATCATTCAACCTACATGGAGTGTCAGCCATCCCATTCAGAGATTGATGGATAAAACACTGAGACCAGCTTATGATTTCCTGCTGCATACTTTGATGCTTTGGTCATCCATTAAAAACAATGAATCCCACTTACCCAGACTGCATGCTGTGTTAGAGGCTAGGTAAGGTGGGATTGACTATGAAGCCAGCTATTTGGGAGATCTCATAAGAAGAGGGGTGGTAAAACCAAAACTCAAAAAACTTTGGCCATAAAAATTGGCTATATTCTCCACTAAAATGTATGTAAAGGCTTTTCTTACACTAGCTGGGTAATACAGAAAACTTTTAAGTCATTTTGTAACTACTGCCTGTCCTTTAACAGATCTCATGAAATCCAAACTCTCTTCTTAATATGCCGCTGTGTCTTTAATTAGCTAAAACATACATTATGTTCTGAAGCAGTCCACATGACTCCTGATTTTTACTAAAAAAATGACCCTTTATACAGATGCATCTGAATTATATCTTGAAGCACTTTTGTGCCAGGATATACAAACTGTGGAATGCCATGTGTGATACATTAGCAAAAAATTAAAAAGTGTTAACAGAATATTCAGACATGGGGGAGGGAGTGTGTGTTCTGTGGTGACATGGAACTTCTAGTTCTGTAAATACTATTTATTTTGTTAACAAATTTCAGTCTGCAAAATGTTCATGTCATGTTACCTTGAGTGAGTAAATTAGTTGGCTGACAATACAAAGTTGTGCTGATAGACTCCATCCCTCCAGCTCTTCTGGTACATAGTAATTTAGAGGCATGGACTAGCTAATAATAAATCAGGGAGAATGTCCTTGTAAGTCTGAAATCAGTGGTTTTGTATTGGAAGTAGGGTCCGGTTGTGACATTTGTGTATGAGTAAAGAGACTGTACCTTTATTTGTGTCTTGTGCCTGGAAAGTTGCAGGACTACAGTAGAAAGGTACTTGAATATGTTAACAAGTTAATGAGAACTGAATTGAAATTCTGTGATGCATAAAAAGATGAAGCCTGGAATTAGCAAGCCAGGAAGTGATTTCCTCAGCTGGCTATGCAGCATGGGATAAAGCAAGGGCTTTACCCAAGCATCAGCAGTTTTTGAGTTCAATAACTCAATAAGGGCTTCATCTGTTATGAAATGAAGTGGAGAAGAATGACTGACAGCCTGCAGCTGAGGTTATTTGCAACCTGCCTGTTTTGTTTGAGGTGCTGTATGATCTAGACTTTATTGTGAAGATAATCATTGTAGTGTTTGTTTGCTAAATGCCAAGTGAGCTTTAATACTCATCATTATTCTGAGGATCTACACAATAAAACTGTGTTGATATATAGAATTAATGACTCATGTCCCTTTCATACTTCAGTCATACCTTCAACTATCCTTGATTCTACAGAATTTCACTGATTTTGACATATATTGTTCTCATCATATACCCCCCTCACACATGTATATACACACACACACACACACACACACAGGGATTTTCTTGTTCTTTCATGTTTCACAAATATAATTATTGCTTTATCATCCCACAGTTGTCTGTTTCCAGGTTACTAGCTTTAATCCTGTTCATCTCCATCTCTCAGATCATGTCTTGTTTCCAACATATTCCCAATTCTTCTAATCAATTCTTATGTTTTCTTCCTTCTCTCAGGCGACTGAAACAGTGGAAAAGATTTCACAGGCTCAGTCTCTCTATTGTTCTTATCACCGGGAGAACATGAAGCAGAACTTCCTTCTGATTTGTTGGACCGACTTTTGTATTTCTTCCTTAGCATATACTCCATCAAAAAACGATTTTGTCCCTCAAGGGAAAAACACTTTGAAGATGGCTGGGTAAAGCAGTTTGAATCTCACACCTGCCTTTCAACATTCACTAAATAATGGAATATATTTACTCCTCTTCTGCCTGGTGTACACTAAGTAATCATGCTTCACAAAAACACTCTACTGTTAGTACTTTATCCTTTGGCCACAGTTTTGCCAGAATCATCTGCTTCTGCCAATAAGACTGCATCTTTACTATTAATGGTCTAGGCTGTTTTCTAGTAACCAGATTTGGAGCATACACACAATGTGCCCTTTCTTTTAGCAGTTCCTGTTGTGGAATAACAGTCCAGTTGCTTATTTGTGATTTCATAAAATTAATACAGTCTATTCCTTCCAACTTCTCTGGCATAGCATAAAATCTCAGGTTTTCTCTACATGCTCCATCCTCCAACTCAAACATCTCTTCTTGTGCAGTCTCATATTCAGCCAGCGTTTTCTTCATTTCAACCTGAGTTTTGCAGTTCTGCCACCTTATCTGAATATTTAAACTAAAGTAGAAGTGACAAATGGCAGAACAGCGGTTATAAAGCCACAACAATTTGATTTATTAGTCTACAGGTATAAGCACTTTCATCTCATTCAAATCACATACGGAACTTCATCAGATACAAAGTTCCTCCAACTGTACGATTTAGCCCGTAGCTTATTTAGTCTTGATCTTGAAACCAATGGGAAGGGATCGACCTGGGCTGGAAATGCATTAGGGAAAAAGGGGCCAGTCACAGTATTACAGACAAAAAAAGGACAATGTACCCAACATACAGTCCAACCACCGGTACTTCTCTTTAAAAAAATCAGCTCTCCTCTGAATATCTGTTTAAAGCTTCTTCCATTTCTTCCAGCTTTTTATTGTTTGTGTTGATACACTCCATCAATGTTTTGTTTACTTTAACCAGTTCTGTGCGCAGCTGCTTTATACTTTCCTATAGGTTACTGGAAGTCATGTCTGGAACTTGCACTGCTTTTTGCTGAACAACTGCAGAAATTATCAGGATAGAGTGAAGGAAAATAAAGCTTCTCAGATGCCAAAAAGTTATAAGTTTGATAACAGAAACTATGGACTATGTACCTCTGAACTATTTTACATCTGTCCACTTTCACCTCCTAGCCACATAGCTCTTTGCTCCTCCTGCCAGATTGATCAACATCAGTTTTTACTTCTTGTACACCTTCCATCATCTCTATTCCTGAATATCTCCTGGATACCTGAATACATAAAACTTCCATACCCCTATTTTTTGTCTCAGAATATATGTGACATTCTTCTAAATATGCCCCGTGTTTCACTGCGGTTCTCACTGATTGCCAAAAAACCACAAATTTTATGAGGTACAGACCAAATGTTTATTTTATCTATTCCTTTGTTGCAATTTCCCATTTCTAAACTGTATGCTATATAAAAGCATGGGTGAGTAATTAGAAAATGCTGGCACACTACATTTGTTAATATATGTAACTTTCAAACTGATTTCCATTTGCATCCCAAATTCCACTCTGATCAGTCATTATCTTCTTTATTACCCAGCTTTTGCCTTTAATTGTTCCAATGGTTATTTTGCTTATCAGTCCAAAAATCATTGTAAACCATCTGCGTTATTCCTATTTTTCTCCAGATCATCATTATCATCACCATTACCACCATCAGCACCATAATCACCATGATCACCATCATCAGTCTCACTTTTTGCATTTTTCGATAAAGGCTCAGGAGTTTGGAGAACTGTTACCTCTTCTCTCTATTTTTGCTGCTCTCCTACTTTTCAGATAGTCATATCTGCCTGCCACAGGACATTCACACAATTCATCCATCTCTTAACTGTATGTCCTCATTTCCTCTTTGCCTCCTTGCTGTCTTCTTCAAAGCTTCTTTACCAAATTGTCTTCAGATTTCCTGCATGTGACCAAAATCATCACTGACCTTTACAACTGCAGCTACTTTGATATCAGCTTTGGTGTCCTCATTTCTTCATCTCTACCACAGTTTGCATCCTACCACCTGACACAGGCACTTCACCTCCATTATTGCCCTCACCACACAGATTTATACACCATACAGAACAACTGGTTGCACCAGTGTTTTTATACCTTACATGTCAGCTTCTCTGGCATTCTTCTGTCATTCACTACCCGCTGATACTGTACACCAGTTGGCTGCAGCAGCTATTATTCTAGCTTATACCTTCTCCTTCAGGCTTCCCTCTTACCAACATTCTTCTGGATACTTGAAATGGTTAACCCATTCCACATCTTTCCCTTCCATCTCAGTTTTCAACTTCTTCTGATTTCCTGCATTTATTACCATTACAGCTGTTTTGCCTGTACCTGGTTTTAACTTAAGTGGCTACAGTTTTGCATTCCATTCCTCTATAATTTGCTGAAGTTTCTGTTCAGAGACTATTTGTAGTACTATATCTTCTGCATGCAACTTTGCTGATCTGTCCACTTTTTCCTTTTTGCTAATATAGTCCATCATAAGTATTAACAGCAGTGAGCTTAGAACTGAACCCTGATATATAACTAATCCTAACAAGACTTCATCTGTGAGCCTAATACTGTTTGTATTTCTGTCATTGGATCCTTCTATGTAGCCAGTACTTATTCTACCAATGTTTTCTGGAGTTTGAAACATAACAGTACTGTCCAAATTAACTTTCTTGGGAAGAAGTTATATACATTTTCTATGTCTAAGAATGCCCATTTAGACACCTATCATCTTCTTCTCCACTATCTATCTCTCTACAAACATAAACCATTTATGCTGCATCCTGATCTGAATCTAAATTGCTCATGTACCCTTATATTTTCTAATATTCTGCCTACTAGTTTGTCAATGACCTTTGCAGCACTTTCAAACAATATGACAGGAGTCTGATATCTCTGTCCTGTCCACAGTCATAAATATAATTTTTGATTTGTACACTGGGACTAGAATGCTTATTTTCCAGTCTTCTGGGATACCTATTTCTTTTCATACTGCAATGAGTTCCATAAGGAGACGTTTTTCTCCTCTTACTCACTCAACATCTGATCATAACTGCTGTTACTTCATTTGAACCTCCTGCTTTTCCTGACTTTATTTTTTTAAATGGTACTCAGAACAACAGCTATTTCATCTGATGCCCTGAGCACATTCCTAAACTATTGTCCCTCATTTCAAAGCAGGAAAAAATAAATCTTTTCTATACTCCTGCATTGCAGTTGTGGCATGCAACTTGCTAAACCTGTAACAAGCAGCTGGCTTGTTACTACCACAAGTTCACTGTGCATTCTCACACTACATGCTTTGACAATATCACCCAGCAATAAATGCAGTATCAGCACTGATACTCTCATAACTTCAGAAATCAGTGTGAGTACTGCACTCCACATCACAGGAACCTGATGATAATACTCCCTGTCACACTGAAGCCAAGACAGCCACCCCTGCACCCTTCCTTAGTTGCACCTCTGATGCTGTTCTTACTTATTCTAGGGTGGGCCATTTTTTCTCATTTCTTATAGACTGTGCATGGTGCAGAACAGATTCCTTGGGGTTTCTTCATTCAAAAGCTGCTGTAAATATTCCTTCCATCTGCATTTGATGTTTTCTTCAACAGATGAGAAGAGTGTTGCTGGCATCCCATAATGAATGATGTCTGATAACTGTCTACTTTATCTTTGTCTCTTTGCCCCTGCAGCTTGATATAGTTTCTTTGTGCCATTCATTATGCCACTATTCAGAACCTGGCAGTTTTTGATGTCTTGCTCTTTGCCATTGCCACTAGTGTCTCAGCCTCTTCATTAGCCGGCCAGTATTTGTTCTTAGCCTGGTCTTTCTTTTGTATTTCCCACTTGTTTCTGCACCCCTTCTTTCTTGGAAAACTTTCTAGATTTCTGTATTCTACCACCTGCTTTCCTTAAGTACCATATTTCCTTTCCTTCTATGGCTGGATATCTGTTTCTATAGTCTTGCCACATACTGTTTGAGACCCTGCCATACTTCTTTGACTTCATGTTTTTTCCTTTTCTGCCTGAGTGCTAGTGTCCTGACTATTTCCTTAAACTCCTGTGCTTTGGCTCTTGTCAACTTCCACCTCTTAAGCCTAGTCTCTGTTAACCTGAGATCGTTCTCTAATCACTGCTTGCAGTTGGTTATATCCCCCAGTGATCTGTGCTGGTGGCTGTTAACTCTGCAATGCCTGATTCGACCCCAGTTACCTTTTTTGATAGGAGGACATCTGCCTAAGCTGCACATTAACCAGATCCATTTCCTGTAATGTGGTAGTTTCCCTTTCCCTTTTATGTGTATGTCCTTTTGTTTCTTTCAACATTACATCATTATTTTAAGTGTATGTTCCCTTTGCTCATAAACCTACAGGCCCTTCTCTTCTAGTCCTAATATCCCTATTTTATGAACTTCATTTTGTGTCATCCTGCACTGACACATTATATGTACATCCCCTTTGCCCATGAGCCTACCAGTCCTTCTCTTCTAGTGCCCATATCTCCACACTTTCTTCAAAGTCTATAATCTATACTTCCCTTCCTTCTCTTATCATATGACCTCATTTGCATATCTGTTTCCCCTATTTCTTCTAACAAATCCTCTTTCTTGCTTTACCAGTTTATTCTCATCTTTTGTTCTTCATATCATCCTATACAAGCCTCATCATTTCTGCTTTCTAACATCATATCTTTCTATGTCTTCAAGTCAGTCTGAATATCCCCATCATTTAGTAAATCTCCTCCCTCTCTCAAACATGCTAGTCATTTTTCACTTAGCCTCTCTACAGTGCTGCTTTACACTAAATGATATTACATATTACATTATTTTTGAGAAACTCAAAAGAGCCCTTTCCTTTATCTCCCTATTATTGGTTACTATCCATAGCTTATATATATATTTTTTTAAATTTTTAACGACACCTCCTGTCATCTGCTCCTAGTGTGATAGGTTATCATTGTACAATTTATTAGAAAAACTGTCTCTGTTGTAATTAAATTTTACCTGACATTATGCAAGCCTTACTTTTCCACATCTGACTAAAATCTTAACATTCCTTTTATTCCTTTATAGCCTTCATTTAATTACTTCTACAAATTTCCTCACTTCTTTACCTTCTGATTTAATACAGCTTGTAATGCATTCATTTATTAACCAATAGCTGCAGTGGTGCAGCGGTAGCATTGTTGCCTCACAGCAAGAGGTTTTCCTGTTCAACTCTCGGCTGGAGTGCTTTCTGTGCAGTCTGCATGTCCTTCCCGCAGTCGAGTGGCGTTCGAAAGACATGCGTGAACGGGCGTGCCTTCATTGAAGGTTGGGCATCGGGCTGGCAACTCGACACCATAAAAATCTACTGCTAATCATTAGCAGACCGGAGTTCCACTGTGGCGACCCCTAACCGGGAAAGGCCCTAAAAGACAAACAACATCATGAAACCTTTTCAAGCATGGCCCGGGCCATAAGGGAAAGAGTAAATTCAGTTTATAGGGACACTACTGCAGAGACAGTCAGCTAGTATATTTTTGGAAGGTAAGAGAAAACAGGAGCAGTAAAAAAGAGCCACACAGGCATTGGGAAAACATGAAAACTCATACAGACAGGGACCAGAAGTTATAAATGAAACCTCCATGGAACTCTAAGACAAAGATCTTAATTTCAGATCTGCATTGCTGTCCCATATATTCTCCTTCTTTTGTCTTTCACCCATTGCCACTAATTTAATCATCTGCTGGTCACACTCTAGTCCAGAGTTGTTCCTAAATGTTTTAAATTATAACGTCGGTGACTCCATCACTCCTTCCACTTCATCTGCCAGAAATAAAGGGGCGTCACATAGTCTTCAATATGCTTTGCACATTCTTTTCTTTACTTTTTTCTACTCAGCTCCTCACTGCTTTATTTTCACTTTATTTGTTGATTTTGCAATTTAAAATCACTTCCAGGGTCCCTAATACTTGAAATTGCCCTGTCCAGGTAGTTTAAGTTGTTTTGTGGTAGCATTACACTCTCAAATAATCCTTTTTTGTGTGTGTTTTTACATTAAGCTAACTGGGGTAGTCTATCTGGTGACAGTAGATGGTGGGAAGCCCTCCAGGAGATCTCAAAGTAAAGTTGTTTATTGACCAGAGGGTACAGGAGTCAGTTTTCAGCTTTTTTCTACTGGTTAAGGATTTGCGTAGCGTTGCTTACAGAGGTTGGCAGTGCCCTGTACATAACAAAAGCTTAAACAGTAAAATTTACCTATAAAACTATATTAGGACTATAACCTTTAACATAGTGAAATATTGACCAGAGTTAAGCTAGTCTGCATTTTGAAGAACACTATTACCCTACCCTACTACTATCTAGCATCTGCTTTTAAGTCTAGAAATCACCCCAGGATACCTCTATAAAACCCAGTTTTTAATCCATAATAGACCACCCTTAATACAGGTCCACACAGCATGGATATGCAATTTCCAAATATCTCACTGGCCTGCTTGGTAGATATGGGCTTACGGAAACAATGTAGCAATTGTCTCATGCTCTAAGAAAACCATTTAAATCCTTAAAAAAAAAAAGTATGCATTATACAAGAGATGTACATACATAACTTCCTTGTAAGCAAACATTTCTCTTACAAACAATGTTGTCAAGAACACACACATTAAAGCCATTAAATACACCCATTAAATACACATGTTATTTACCACATGTATACAATCCTCCAAAACCTCAAAGATCTATTAAGCCTATAAAAGGCAATGCCTATACCCAGCAATTTCTAAAACACACACCAAAGCAAAAACAAACACTGCACATAAGCCTACACCCAATGGTCCCCAAGACTGAAGCCCATAATGCAAGCAAACACTTTACCTAGAAATCATGTCGTAGGGGGATTCCATTATATTGACACAAAGATGACCTAATCACAATGATAGACAAGACAACTGCTTATCTGGGGCCATTATCCACAATATCATACCTGCTCTCAAGTCACTGCACCAGAAGTACAAATATGATCTTATCATAGTCTATGTAGGTGTAAATAACCTGAGATATACCTCACTGGTCTATATGAAAAGAAACTTTATTGATCTCTTTGAATATGTGTTACAGACAGCTATATGCCTTGCACTGACAACATTCTACCTTCACCAAGGATGATTCCACTGTATGAATAAAAATGGTTGATTTTAATAATTGTCATTTCTGGTGTCATTCCAGGGGAATTCAATATCCATTTCCCATGAATGGTCTGCACCCTCCAGGCTTTTGGATATTGGATAAAGATTTATCCACCAAATAGAACCCTTTTAGGAAATGCCAAAATGATAACCTTAACACAGAAAAAAAAACTTCAAACCAAACTTAAGGTGCTATTGTTCAATGCTAGGAGCCTCAACAAGAAACTCCACACCATACAAGCTCTCCTCAGTCTGGAGAATATAGACATCTGTGTCATTACCAAGACCTGATTTAAAGCTGCAGAAAGTACTCTGACAGTGCAAGGCTACAGTGCTATCCACACATTTATACCAACAGCAGGCCAAACAGGATCTATAGAGGGAGGGTGTCTTGATCTACATCAGCAACAAATACACCTCTATGTTGGTTAATCAGGAACAAATACAGGAATGGTTAAGGAGGGATGAATTCAAACCAAGAGATGAAAGGTTCATACTGCTGGCCCAAGATAGTGGGCTACGTACACACTGGTTTACAAAGTCCATTTAACATGTGGGAGAAAAGTGCGTGGCCCGGTCACCAGATCATATTGATCGCCGGTCATGCCTTGCTGCAGTCCTGACGGCTGCACGCTAGGGTACTAATGGCAAGTACAGTATGTCAATTACAATAAATGCGTCTTTTGCGGCATATGTCGAGTCTACAAAAAACACAGTACGAAAAACAACCTGCACAGTTTTCTCCAAGATTTATATCGGGAACGTCCAGAAGAAAAAACAGTTCAGTGTGGAAGGGTACTACACAAACTACCCCTGCTACACATAGCCAGGGTTTCTTTCTCTTCCCCTAGCAGGAATAAAAGGCAAAAAGCAATCCCAAAAGTAGCAAAATAAAAAAACATGGGAGGTATATATACTAGCATATATATACAAAAATGCTGCAAACATTCCCAAAGCAACACAAAGGGAGAAAGAACAATTAGGAGGTAGCAGAGACTGCACAAGAGATGCTGAAAACAGAAAAGCAAAAACCAGCTTCCAACTACCAGTATATAGGCTAGTGTCCTTAGGCACCATGCCTAGCTGGACAGCTGTGAGTAGAAGAGCAAGTAGCATCCCTTAGTTGCCACCCCATGATGATGCCTTGTAAAAATGCTAAGCAAACTGTGCCAGAATTCTAGAAAGAGTAGGAACCTCTTAACTGTTTGAAGAATAACAAAATGCAAACCTGCTCACCTAATCCCATCTGGAAATAATTTCTTTTGAAGTGAATCAAATAATGCAATGCTTGTGCCAATCTAAAGTGAAATAAATGTTTTCCCTCTTGTTTAGCCCAAAATCTTAAATAGAAGAGCAAAAAGCAATATCAAAAGTGTTTAAAATGACATTGCCAAAATTTCTCCCCTTTGCTTAAAGAATCTAAAGTGAGTAATGATACCCTGTCCTTAAATAAGAACAACTGCCTTATAAATAATAATGGCCTGCAACTCAGACACCCTGGCCTTATGGAAAATTATTCTTAGGCTAAAAGGAAAGTGGCCTGAGTAAAATTTCACCCACAAATATGAAGTGCCAGCTAAAAGTAGGCCAAGTCAAATGACAAATATTACAATATGGCACCTCAGCCAGGCTCAAAAGGCAAGTCGGGTTGTTTTTCCAACACACCCTCAGTATCCCTGCTCTCAAAAAGGCAATAAAAAACAAAAATGGGGAAATGCCAATCTAGAGCTGAAATTGAAGCAGCATGAATCTTTGCCCACGAGAAAACAATTTCTGTGAACAACAATCCAGCCCCAAGAAGGTGGCCAGAAAAATTAGTCTCTCTGAAAATAGAAAAACAAGATCTTGACCAGCAAAAAAAAATTCTTTGAATTTTAACTCTTCCTCTTTTAGTACTAGGCCTTCTAGCTTAGGCTTCCATTTTTCTGCGTTCAATTGATCCTTAGTCCAAAAAATCTTCCATATTGAAGAGCCACACTTTCCTTCCACCTGATTAAACCAATGTAATGCATTCCAGAACCTGCTAAGCTGTCAGATCAGAAGATTGAAGCTACCGATATGCCGAGCTGTTTCTAGCTTCTTGAGAACAGATCTGGGAAATTGAGGAAGCTTCTGGCTTCTTGCCATCAAAATCAGAGGATGGGAGCCCTGAAATCCTCCTTGATGAAGCTACCTCTGAAGATACCAGTGACCTTGTCCCAAACAGGAGAGGTCAAAAAGGTTACCTTTGTCCTGTACTTTGGAAAAGCAACTTTGGAAGAAAGAGGAGTGAGGAACAAAGGCATATCAACTTTCCAAGCCAACTGAACTTTCTGTAATGTCTTAGGAAGCTGTGCTGGTGGTTCCCTGGGTGAAGTGAATTGAACATAAATGATTTATTTCTGGGCCACCAGATTTCCTGAAATACCCTTCCATGAAGAATGATGTGCCTACTTCCATGATTCTCCTGCCAAGATTCTCTGCTGGGAGTTCTGCTATAAGGATAGGTTCCCTTTGCTTTGGAAGAGTCAGCCACTGGCAGGATCCTTACCTCTGTGAGGATCAACACTTGCCTGCAGTTCTGTTAAGCATCAGAATCACTTGCTTGTTGGATTGCTTGCTAAACAACGCTTCCCCTTGCTTGTTATTGCACACCTGCTCCAAGAAGAAGTATGTCCTGCACCTATTCCATCAACCTGAGCTCCCCTGCTCTCCTTCATGTCATGTGCAAATGTGACTGCCAACATCTCTCAATGTTGTCTTGTAGAAAGTGACTCCTTTTAGGCCAGCTCTCTGTGGATTCCGGTCGTGTGATAGGTCGCAAAATCTGTGTCGGGCTTCACGGGTCCACCAGTTGTCTTTTCGCCTCTGTGACATCCTGGAGCCCACCACTGCAATTCCTTTGAATGACAGTGTCAAAATCTACATCCCTTTGTGTCCATACATTTTGAATATTGGCAAGCACTTTCCCATATGCATGACATACTCCATTGCTGCAGAAACATATTGAGTTTTTGATTGGTTGTGTCCAGGACAGTAACAGAATGAAAGCACGGACTAGTTGATACTGTCCTGGCAGTTAGCTGACAGACTGAGATGTGCCAGAACCCTAAAAACTTGAGGTCATTCTAGTGTCCACCCAGAACAAAATTATGACATATTCCTGTACTCCAGTCTGACTTCTTTTCAGCCACCATTAACTAGGCCACATGCTGTATTCATATGACATATTTTATTTGAGTCATAAGCGCAAAGCGTCTGCACCAGAGCCAGGCAGTCTGAATAGTAAAGTATGCTTTCTTTTTTGAAGCCTGAATCACCTAGAGTAGAAGTACGGATAAATTTGAATGCCTTGAAGCCTGAGCAAAGCTATCACTGGAGCAGAGAACTTTGAATGAAAAAACTCAGTTCAAAGCCTAAGATGTAATTTTGAGAATTAGCTTCTGAAGGCACCAATCTCAGTTAAACCTGAGATCCAAGTTTCTATAACACAGCAGATGTGGCAGCAGACTTAGCATCATTGTTATGAAGGACAATGCAGTCTTGGGGTTGGAGGTATAAGGATGAGGATTGATAAATCCTGAATTGGTACATGTCCGTTGGTTTGAATCTAG
The DNA here is from genome assembly GCF_019279795.1 of Protopterus annectens. NCBI lineage: Eukaryota > Metazoa > Chordata > Ceratodontiformes > Protopteridae > Protopterus > Protopterus annectens. Next base: position 266,258,033 of record NC_056726.1, on the reverse strand, counting down.
AACAGGCGAATTCTGAGACCCTTGCGGAGGAATTCTTTGTAACTGACAGAATGAACTTCTTAAATGAGACTTGGAGAAACTTCTGTTTGAGAGCCTCTTTCTATCTGGAGGAGGAACATCTAAGTATGCCTTCTTTCTTATAATCTGTGTGGAAATAAAAATCTGCACTGGGTGATGAATGATATCCAGTGCCATCTGTCTGAGTGATTAATTCCCCCCTTTCTCTGTCTGTAGACGGCTTCCTGAAGCGAGCTGCCTGGCATTGAAAGACTGGCAGCCGACCCAAAAGGAGAGATCAGACCCTCTCACTGCAGACTGACTGTCGAACCTCACTGGCACGAAAAGTGCGTGAACTGCCCCCTCTAGGCCTAATGAATGAACCCTCCTGTCTAGCCCTCCACGCCTAGATCTACCCCTAGACTGGGCCCCATTCCACTATACTTCCACTGCCTAGCAACACAAAGCTTTTAAGGCCAATTTCTACTAAACTTTTGGAGGCTACAGTCTGCATCTTTAGTCTTTTATTACTAATAAAACAGCTTGCACTTCCACAGCAACTTTAACAACAAAACAACAGGCCAATAACCAGCACCAATCCTATAAATAACATTCCAACTAGCAACCATGCCTTCCATCAGACTGCCTCTGAGGCGTCAGCCACCTAGTCAAAAGCAGCCACACAGCAGGAGGCCTGACATAGCATCAAACCACAACACAAACAACTTTAGCCACCTTCAGCAACACCTGAACCAAATCCATCCATTTTACACTCCATACCTTTCACCAAAGCATCCACCTTAGATTTCAATTGTGAAAGAGATAAAGATAGTAATTTCAGCACATGGAATTGACAATTCAACGCCCCATATGGGAGATTTGAAGAAGTATACTTTCTTGCCCCACCTTTTCATCCCCCCCTGCTCTTTATCCAAGGGTACAGGATTTTAACACAACAGTCACCCCTTTAACTCCTCCCCCCTGAAACAGTTTCTTTGGGTCAACAGGACTTCTACCTTAGGCTTTAGAGGCTCGGGCACCCCATAATACCTATCAGGGGCAACAGGAAGCCTGACAGGAGGCATCCAGGGTTCACTATCAGAGTGCAAAAACAATCTCCCACCACATTCAAACCAGAGAGAAAGCTGGGGCCTGCGCTGAGGCAAAAACAAAATTCTGAAGCCTTTTTTCTGAGTCAGAGTAATCTTTGGCCTTCCCATTTAAGCTGAACCCTCATGGAGTGAAGTGTCTCTGAAAAAAAAAATCCTCAGGAGAGGAAGAGGGAGGAGGGAGTGTGAATCATAATAATCAGGATCAGAATGCAGGAAATCCTTGCAGAAACTCTGAAAGAAGCTCTGAAGCCTGTGAACACTGTTCAAAACTATCAAACTCCTGCCTCTTATCAGGTGTCTTCACAGAACCATAGAAGAACTAATCAAGAATCAGATATTCTTTAAGCATTAGCACAGCATATCAGGAGCACAGAGCCGAAATGCTGAAAAGGTGAAGCAGAACAAGAGTGAGACTCCTCTCAGAGCTTTTAGAAACAGAAAGAGGCCCTAACTACCTTGGGAAGACAGGAAGAACAGTTACCTGAGAAGAGGCCCCCACCTCCCCCCCTCCCTGAGCCCAAATCTGAGAGAGGTAACATCCCTGCCTGAGCGACTCTCTGTCCAGGACTCAGGGAACCCTGGCAAAACCCTGGGCCTTCCCTGAGGACTGCGATCGACGCACCCACGGACTCACGGTAGGCTTTCCTGACTCTTAGTTTTTGTCCTTGCTTCTCTTAGATGAGGCACCGGTCGGCATAGTATAAATATAAGCAACGTAACACCTCCCAAACACAATCTAAGCCACAATCAAGCCTCCCTCTTATAGTGCTTTTATTAAAGCGCAGCACAAGAGCGCAACCAACAACGCCGCGTTCAGCCCCTACACAATGTATATCCCGATATGATAATCCCTATGTATCTGCTTCACCCACAAGAAATACAGTTATTCACTTTTTTACATCCTGAGGGCAATAAAACAAAAAAAAACCCCAAAAAATGTTGTTACTTAGCCTTTAGCCAACTCTGTACTCGTCGAGGCTCGAAAATCTCAGAACGCCAACCTGCACTCGCAATCGCGTGCTGTCGGACCATCGCGGCAAAACAAAAAGACGAATGACGCCGGGTCATGCGCATTAGTACCGTACTCGCATTCGACGCAGTCTAAGGCTACGCCATGACCCAGCCCCTATACCACTCTGGTATTCGGGCCGACTGGACGCGGACTATACCCAATAGTCAGGACTGCAGCAAGGGAAGACGAAGAACATCAGACAAATACAGGTTTTGTAAAACCGAATTGGAAACAGTTGCACACCTCATTTCTGGTTGTAACATACTAATGCAGAGGGACTGTATACTGAAAGGCATATTAATGTGGCAAGATTATTGCACTGGGGATTGTGCAAACACTATGGTATTGAAGTGACTGAAAAACACTGGAAACATGAGCCACAAAGCATCATAGAAAATGATGAATTTTACATCATTTGGGATCATCCTTTACCAACAGTTCAAAAGATAGAAGCTAGAAAACCAGATATAATGATCCATGAAAAGAAGACAAAAGTAGCATTAATCATTGAAATCTCTACATGCAGTGACTACAGTGTCTTGCGTACATAGAGACACAAACTCATAAAATATCGGGATTTGCAGGCAGAAACAAGAGCAATGCAAAAGAAAGTTACCCAGACAGTCCCAATAGTAGTAGGAGCAATGGGTCTTATAAAAAATAATCTACAATCATATTTCGATATGTTACCAATCCATGTAACTCAGTACAGATTGCAGAAGGAGTCATTACTGGGGCACACTGCGGGTGCTGCAAAGAACACTTCTGGCTGACATCAAAGAATGAAACAATACTAATTTCATGAACTTTAATTGTACTTTGACTTAGGAATGGGGTCCATTCCTGTCATGGTATTAGAAGCCCAAAAGTTTTGGAGAAATTAAAAAAATTGGTAAAACAGGATGATGCCCTGGAGCTCTTCCATGTACAAGTCCCCATAGATAAAGTCTCTTACAATAGCCTGGCTAACTATAGGTCACTATTTGTGCCCCACGAATCTCATAACCCACACCTAATCTTATTGGAGATACTCATCATCCAACCAAATGGGGGACTTTTACTACCCCTCTATTGACTGAGAAATGTACACTGCCTCAAACTCGCAGGCACATTTCATGTACGTTTTTTAACATAAATACCCTGGACCAGATAGTGTGTACTCCAACCACAGGTTTGAACATACGGAACCTAGTACTCACCAACATGGGTTAGTACTGCAGAACCCCACACCATATGACATCATGACTGTTGAGGTTTGAAATATGTTTTTAGTAAGTGGTTACCCCAACGGGTTTATAGATAATTCGTTGGAGGAAGTTATTTCTAGGAGGGAAAGGAATTTCTTTAGGCCAATTCTATTAGAGAAAGAACAAGACATTATAAGCACATCTGGAGACATTAGTTCCAAAACTATTTCTCGTACCATAGCTAACAACTACAGAAGTAGTTGTATTACTACATATTGTATGGGACCATGTACTTTTAAGCAGAGAAAATGGAATGTGTCTCAAATTAACACGGACCTTCCATATAAGAGGGACGGGATAAGCAAAGTGTTTGCTAGTTTTATATTAGTTTGTTTATCTAGATAGAATTTATGTCAGTATAGTTTGCCAATTTTGAAATGTGTTTTCTTTACTGCATTGAGAATGTGTTGCTCAAAAGAGAGTTTATCAATAGTGATTCCTAAAAGTTCTGCAGATAGCACCTGTTCTATTTCTGGATTGTTATGTGAAAAAATCTTGAATTTTGAAGCTGGAGATTTTGATGAAAATAGTATCGATTTAGTTTTTTTGGGGTTCAGCATTAACTGAGAGTCATTTAGCCAGGTTTCTATGGATGTGAATGCATCTTGGGTGATCTCCTGGAGGTTAATAAATTGGTGGAGGATGAGATAATAGTTGAATCATCCACATATTGAATTAATATGCTTTGCTGGGAGGATTTATTAAGATTATTAATGAATATATTAAAGAGTAGTGGCCCTAAAATGAACCCTTGTGGGACGTTTGTGTTATTTGCCAGATACTCTGATTGTTGGTTTTGTCATCTAACCGATTGTTGTCTATCATTTAGGTAGGAGAAAAACCAGGTTAATAGGCTTTGAGAGTATCCACTTTTTTCTAAATATTGTAATAACTTAGGGTGTGATAGTGTGTTGAAAGCCTTTGATAGGCCTAACAGGAGTACTGAAGTTGATAGGCCAGTATCAAGAGCTTTATTCACATTATCAGTGAAGGAGAGTAAAGCTGTGATTATGCTATGCCCAGGGTGGAATCTATGTTGACTAGGAGCTAGGAGCTTGTTGTTAATGAGGTGATTTAGTTAGTAGTTTGGACTGTATGCATTTTTGTAGGATATTTTATAGCGCAGAGAGAATGGAGATTGGCTGGTAGTTTGAGAGATCATGTGCATTACCACCTTTGTGTAGTGGAGTTATAGTAGACTTTTTCCACAGTTGGGGTCATAAGATTCAGAGATTGAGTGATTAATAAGAATACTTACAGGGTAAGCTATAGAGCTGTGGTGGTGGTGCTGCGGTAGCATTGTTGCCTCACAATAAGACATTGTCCTGTTCGATTCTCAGCTAAAGCGTCTTCAGTGTGGAAACATGCGTGAATGGGCGTACCTTTGTTGAAGGTTGTGCGTCAGGCCTGGCAAGCCGGTAGGTAAAAATCTACTGCCAATCATTAGAGAACCGGAGTTCCGCTGTGGCGACCCCTAACCGAGAAAAGCTGAAAGATACAACAACAACAGGGTAAGCTATAGCTTTGGCAGCAAGTTCTAAGTATTCAGGTGGTAAGTTATCAATGGAAAGTGAGCAGGGCTTTAGTTTAGTTAGCAATTTTAGAATTAGGGATGTAAGTACTGGTTGGAGTGAGAAAGGAGGATTGCATGGGTTATATTTAGAGGAAATCATAGTGCGTATAGAGGTAGATATGGGGTCTATTTGTGTGGTATTTTGGGAGTTAAGATGGCTTTTTGTAGATGAATCCTTGACTAGTTTTTGAATGGTGTCAATGAAATGGGTGTGAAAGATTTGTGCTATCGGATGAGGGTCTTTGTTGGGAGAGGGTGATGGATTTTGAATGTTACCAGGATTACACATTGAGGATACAGTTTTCCAGAATTTTTTTTGGATTATTACTTTGGTAAGATAGTTGTGAGGAGAAATAGGTTTGCTTATCAGTTATGATAATTTTTTTTTGCAGTATTTCAAAGTTGTTTATAATTTTGTTCATTTGCATGAGTTTTACTTTGTTTCCATATTTTCCAGACTTTGTCTCTAGACATGAAGGTTTGTTTAGTTTGTTGTGTTAGCCAGGGGGCAAGGTTAGGTTTTGTTCATTTTGTATGAAGAGGTGCTAAGAAAGACATTATTGAAATAATCTACAGTGTCATCCAGAGGCAGTGTTTTTATTGGGGTCCAGTTTTGATCTTGTAGGGTATTGATAAATATGTTCTGATCAAAATGGGCAAGGATCCTGGTAGATTTGTATGTGTGAGGTTTGAGGATCTGTATTTGGGTTATATGGGTGTAAGCAGATAGGTGGTCACTTAAAGTGTTTGGGAGGGTGCCCGTATCAGAGTAGTAGTGAGGTTAGATACTAGAATTCAATCTAATACAGATTCTGCTCAGGTATTTAATGCACGTGTAGTCTCTGTGGTAAGTTGTATGAAACTATGGAGGTTAATGCTTTGCAGGAGCTTTGGAGGTTGGGTTTTCCCAATTAATGTTAGTGTCTCCTAGAATAATAGTTTCTTGGGATATATTTTGGTTAATCCAACATAGGAAGTCTTTCAAATGGGGGATGTTTTGACCTGGGGGAATGTAGATAGCAACAATACAGAGTTGTTTATTAGGGTTTATATGAAGGGATGCTATTAGGATATCCATACTATTGCAAGTGGGGACAGGTTTCGGATGAATATTTATTGTTAAGGAGTCTTGAAGAATTAAGGCTACACCCCCACCTTCTTTACGGGGTCTGTATTAGGAAGAATGTTGTAACCTGGTGGAAGGATTTCAGTGTCAGATATATGTGCTTTAAGGCAGGTTTGAGTTATTGCTACTATGTCTGGTGAACGGTGACAAAGCCAGGACTGGAATTCAATACTTTTTTTGCAGAGGCTTTGTGCATTAATTGTTACAAAATAAATCATGGGTTTTAGAGGAATGAGTGTTTTTTTTTGGCAAGTTATTTCGAGCAGGATTGGGGTGGACATCTCCACACAGAGTTAATGCTAGAAGAAGATGTAGTAGTGTCTGTGGTTAGAATGTTTTTAGCAAAGGTATATGTGGATAGTGTTATGTTAATTTCAGTTTAGTATTTGTGGGAGAAAGTTGTGGTTTGGGTAGATATAGGGAATTGCTTACTAATAGGGATAGTGAGATGTTGGCATAACTATTTAAATGATGTTGAAAATGAGTAGCTATTGTTATGGATATTGGAGAAGATGTATTTAATCTGGAGTGCATTGTGGTGGAAAGGGATAATAAGAGTAGTAAAGTAATAAGTACAAGTGAGATAAATAAGAGACTTAGTAAGTGACTCATATTAGATTTTAGGGATTGGAGTTGGTGGTATATGCTAAAAAAGATGGTGGAAAGTGTTGTGTTTCAGGAAAGGATGTGGCAAGAGAGAGGAAGGGGTTGTTAATGATAAGAGGTATGGTATTGGTCAAGGTGTGGAGAGGATGGAGTTACAGGAAGTATAAATGTAATGAAAGAGGGGTGAGTGGGAATGGATGTAGGGTAGGAGTAGGGTAGGAGTGAGCCCATAGTGAAGTGGAGGGAAAATGGAGCGGGAGGCATCTGCCTTCAGTTGAAGGCGAAAAAAAAACCTATCTCCAAGAGCTAACAAGCAAATGTAGAAAGAACAGTTGTAAGTTGCAGAAACTATTTAAAATACACATGTGTACATGTGTTGAAAAGACTGGAATATTACAAAGTTCAGAGGGTTGTTAGCATACAAGTCTGGGTTAGAGAGAATGTCAGAAATTAAACAGAAACAGATGTCATTGGATCTTCTACATCACAAATGATACTTATAATTGTGCACACTACTGAGGGATGCCTGTGGGGCAGAGAGAAACAGAGTGTAGTCAGGCAGAGGGTTTAGTATTTAAAGATGGTGCACAGGTCAGTGGAGGAATAAGTAAACTGTTAAGATGAAGAGGGAGGGAATAGACAGGATTGACAAGGCTGGGAAGCTTAGAATAAGATTGTGTTAGAAGACCAAGAGAAGGGGGGGTCTAAGAACCAGGGCTTGGAGAAAACTGTGAGAAAACAGGTTTGACAGGGCTAAGAAACTTACACTAGAATTATGTTAGGAGAAAAACAGAAGGGGGTGGCTATGAACCAGGACTTGGAGAAAGCTGTGAAAAGAGAATAACAATCAACCAGCTAGCCCAGGTCAATACCTAAAGAAGTCTGTTTATCTATGTAAACTCAAAAGCAGATTTAGTAGAGCATCAGGGAAGCAGAATATAAAATAAATGCAAAGCTTTGGGAAACTATATATTTGTTACAATAAATGGGATAATAGAATATAATAATATAAAATAAATGTAATATACAAAATAAAATATAAGAATATAAAATATATGCACAGCTTTGGAAAAAATTTAATATTTGTTACAGTAAATGGGATGAAAGAGGGGGGAAGGGGTCCAGTAGTGTGCACAGTAGAAGAATCAGTAGGAGTAACACAGAGAGAAGATTATAATAGACCTACACTGCTCACAGTCTGTTAATAAAAGTAGAACTTGCAGTAGCTTTTACTGGGATTCCACTCTCTGTGTTCTTGTATGCGGGCAGTTGCTTCGTTTTTTTTTTTTTTTGGACTTTTGAATAAGGTTAAGGGACTGCAAGAAAAGAGAGAGAGAGAGATGTTAATATGAAGCCAGAAAAGGGGGTAGGTGAAGTAAAACCAGTGGGAATAAGAGACAGACAAGAAAATACCACCATTTAAGTAGTTTAGCTAAGCAGCACTTAACCAAATAAATTAGTTAAGGACCAAGCAATGATAATTAGTAAGAAAGTCACCCTGTTCAGTAATATGAAATTCAGCCTATTGCCTCCTTAATTTCACAGAATGCAGAGTATTTCATTGCCAGTAAACTTTTCCAGCTATTTATTGCTACTTAGTAATGCATGCTAACAGAACTGAGCAACATGGTGGCAGAACATAAAATTACAGTACAAATCATTCAGTTTCCACACAATACAATAACAGAATAGGCACTAAAATAAGCTAAGTAGTAAAATCTAACTGCCAAAAAATTAGGTGATAAACCAGTTGTCATATTCGGGAAGGGTATTAGTTTCGAACAACTTTTTTTTAACAAAAAATAAAAACAAAGCAAAAAAAGCAGCAAAAAGAGTTATGAAAAAATGTGGGTACTGCAACTATTGCAAGGAACATTCTTTGTTGAGAAAATATTACAATTAATAGACAACTTGTCCAGATCACAGGTAGTTATGAGTGTACAAATAAAGGTGTTGTCTATATTGCAATATGTCTGTTATGCACACATTTTTATTTAAATAAGACTGAAAGAATGTTGAAACAAATAATTTACTAACATTTATATGAAATCATGAAGAATAGGGGCACTTATACTGTTTCTAAGCATATTGCACAACACCCAGAACACAACTTGAAATTTGCAAGTTTAGAACATTTACACACAATTCTAGAGGAGGTTCATGGCCTCTAATACTTGAAAAAAGAGAACTTATGTAGCAGAGATGGCTTAATGCAAGCACCCCTCTCTGGTTTGAGCAATGTTTTATTACCTGTTTTCTCAAACTTAAAGCCCAACAGCACTGATTATTTCAAGCTGAAATGATCCGATTTTATTTATATTTTATTGACTTTTATGTATTTTTGTACTGATTTTAAGAATATATATCATGATATTCGTAGGTTGTATTGTTTTAACTGTTTTATAAAAATAGTTAGTTAATGTTACCTTTTGCATTTATTAGAATTGTAATATGTAGTTCTCTGCCCTTTAAAATTTTTGAAGGGAAAAATTATGTGATCTTTTGGAATTTTTAAAATCCCTTGGGGAACAATGTTGAGTATCTGAAGAAGTCTTGTTAACTTTAACTAGGCAAAAGCACTTTTGTTCTGTGTCTTAATAAATGGTGTTTTCTCTTGAATTATTTGAACCTTGGTATTGTGTTTGCTAGAGGGTACCTTGCATCCTCCTAATAGACAGCCAAGGTACATGCGGACAAAATTGGGTGGATTGCATGACTAAAGGCCCTGGTGGTCATGCTCCTAGTGTATATACCTATCAACCTGTATCTATTTTGGCTGATATTTCCATGACTAATATGTGAGGAGAGCCACAATGCTTATCCTTGCTTTGTTCCTCCTCACATTTATTTTTCTTCAGTAAGTCCTCTTTTATCCAGAACCTTTAGAATTGGCTTTTAATGTAAGCCAGTGATCTAGCTTATAAACTATATCACATATTTTTCCCCTTTAAATTTTTAAGCAAGAATTTATATTTTATTGACCAAAATAAACTTGGCAAACCGTGAACTAAAATGGACACTAGCATTTGTGAAATACAAAAATTGAATAAGTTAAGCAAGTTTGTCAATCAGTTACATAAAATTCATCAGACCAATTGACAAGTTACTTCCAGAAGCATTTAAATTAATTTGTGATCAATCACATGATAAAAAAATCCCCAATCACCAAGCTTTTTACAAAGCTTCCCATGCAATAAACATACTGATTTTTTTTAAAAAACACATCCGAACAAAAATGGGCTTTGCATAAAATATAAAAATAAATCAATTATAAATATGCATGATAAATTGTACCATAAAAATTTTAAGAACACCATTATGACACATAAAAGTAAGGTATGTTATAATCTAGCCAGCCTAACTTTTGGCATACTATTTAAAGAGACAAATTCCATCAACCCTGGTGGTTCAAATGCACTTCCCAAGGTATTTCTCAATATTCCAGGAAAATTTCCAAAGGACACCCCCCCCCCATGAGGGTTCCTTTCCACATTTTCTAAATCAAAGAATAAAAAAAAGTTGTGTTGTTATTACAAGCCAATTTATGTCTATAAAGGCTGTTTCATTTTTTTTTAATTTTGAAATCATAATAATACTCATAAATCCTTCTGGAAAAAATCTGTTCAATATTTGCCACATAACAGAACTCTTGGTAATCACAAAAAAGTTAAATATACTACTCCACCAGTTTTACAATTGTAAGACTGGTAGAATTTAAACTCATAATTACAAGCTATAAGGGTTATTTTTTCACCTTCTTAAATATAGTTACATTGAGCAAAATAACCATGTTTTTTTAATTCCAAGTTTTTTGTACTTACTGCTCCTTTTTCATATTTTGTATCACATCTTCTCTTTTAAAATTGTGTATTTTATATACAAAAAGGTTTACACCCTAACTTTCCTCCAATGTCATCACATTCAACAATTTTCCAGTTTTTCTCAATAATTTACTTGATTTTACTGCTTTCAGCTCCATATTTTATTAGCATGCTATCTATTTTCATAATTTTTATTTATCTCACTACTTTCATTAGGTAAAGTTTCCAATCCTTTAATCCCCCATTAGCCCTTATCACATATTTCATTATCCAGCTGTTTTGATATGTGTTTAACTTCCTCTATCAAGTTTTACCCAAGCTCCAGTAGATCATGATGTACAGCATCTATTTCTCCATCCCTCTTCTTCTCTAAGGCTTCCTATGAAATTCCTTCATGACATTCCACAAATGGTTATCTCTGTAGACCACTCTTCTTCCCTCTTAATAATTTAATCTACTCTACTGGTCATTGTCTCCTACTTTTGTTTTTTCCTTCAGATAACATAAGTACCTCCCCACTTGTCTCCAAAATGCCACCAAACATCCTTCCTTGACAGTCCTTCTTTCTCCATTCCTGCTGTAGCTGCAACTTCTAGGAAACAACCTGTACTCCTTTCTTACCAAGTCTTGCATACCTTTGTCTTCATACATCTCTTCACTGCCCTTCACTATTTCTTGCTTTAATTCTGCCTGCCTTTTGCTGTTGCTCTTTTTTCCCAAATTTAATCTGCCCACGTTAGGCTCTTTAAAACCTCCACATATTGTTCTCTTACATGACAGTCCACATAGTTGTTTTTGTGAGCATCTCAGTCTGCCGAAGGTAATTTTAGTGAAAACAAAGAAACCAAAGCCAAGTCACCAAACCCGCCTTCGACAAAATTGGAGATTGCTTTTTTCTCCACTATTGTCTGTTCTCAGAGCCAGTATATATATATATATATATATATATATATATATATATATATATATATATGTATGTATATAAAACAACGGGGGGTGTGGGGGTGTCCACTCACATGGTAGGGGCAGTAGGCCTTGCCCCCTACAAAAAAAATCATTTCAATGTTTGGTAAAGGTGGTTTTGGTAAACAAGTTTCAGTTTTTTTGTGTTCTGTGAATAAAGTAGACACTGTTATGTGTGCTAGCATATCCAGCTGAGTTTTCTACCTAATTTCAGATTAACCTGTGTATTGTACGCCAGCATGACTAGCTATGATATTATAAATAAGTTCTTACATGCTGATTTATGATCTGTTTGAACAGAATGTTTTAAAGACTTGAAAAGTGTCATTTTACATTTCTAACTGTGCATGTTTGTAAAGAGAGATTCTAAAGGCAAACTATCTCAGAGTCAGTTGATCAGCAGATGATATCATCAGAATGTTGACAGTTGCTATGTGTTACTCTCAGAAGCTGAAAGAAAGGAAGGAACTTTTAGAAAACAGCTGTTGGTTGAATTTCAAAATATGGAATGAAAATTAGAACTGGAACAGTTGACAGTTAGGCTAGTCTATGAAAGAGTCTGCTGAAGACAGCTGCTAGTGACAGTTCAGTTGATCACAGATGTACTGTGCAAAAGGACTCACCAAGAACTGTAAGCCTGCATTTGCTCTGTTGTAGTAATTTAGCTTGGATCAGGGACAGTGTTCTTTAGTTAGTTAGGAAATTATAACTAATCAGTTAAATCAGTTAGAGTTTAGTTCATTTGCTACTGTTTGTTTAAATATTTAATTTTCATAATTGGACACCCTTTTAGAAGGGCATGAAGACACTCTGATTGGTGGCAGCATTACCGTTTTATTTTGGGGAAGAGACATGGATAGAAATCTGTGTCAGGCTTTCTCAGACATGTTTGGATGTGTGAGATTTAATTTATTTAAGTGTGAGTGTATCAGAGGTCTTAAACTGGGACACATTGCATTGAAGTCTGTGAAAGGAGTTATATCTGGACTGGACAGATGTATATAGTCCAGTCTCAGGCTATAGAGCATGTTCCTGTTGTGCTCTTAGGGGGAAATTGTGAAATATTACTCCTGTTTAAGTGATAGTCTCACATTGGAGTCAGTAGTGAGGACTGAATCTCCTTAGTTACTGACCAGGATAGTAAGGGACATCACATTAATTGGTGACAGTCCGGTGGGATATTATCTGAATGTTACATTAATTGGTGGCAGTTTGGTGGGATATTAACCTGATGTCACATGTTAATTGAAACTGCTTTTACAGGATCAACATGAACTTACTGTTTTCATCCCTTAAATTTAATGTATACAAAAGTGTTAACTGTCTTCATTAGGCCTAAACAAATTCTCTTTCTTCCAAGTTTTTCTCTGTCCTCACTCTGGTATCAAACATCTGCCATCTCCACTTCTGATCCCTTAAGTCTTGATTGATTCTTTCTTGTTTTATTTTTTCCTGAGTAGAATTGCACTTTTCTTTTACTTGCTCCATCACCTCTTTCATTTTTAACGTTGACATATTTCTTATGCTCAGTTTTGCTTCCTAAAGGTCCATCAATTCTATAATTATTCTACTCAAAAAATCTTTTCTTTATAATAGGACTGTAGCTCTCCAGACACAACATCATTATATGGACAGTCTTCATCTGCTTTTCCCTTTTTATTTCTTCTGCCCATCTAACCATCTTTCTCTCTTTTCCAGTGCTCTGTCCTGCTCTTAACAGCTATGTAATAGTAGCCATTAGATGCAGCCCTTTATAAACTCAAGCCTCTCTGGATAATGTCATTGAATGCAGCTCATGGCTGCCACCCCAAAAATAGAATACCTATGGAATATAATTTTATTCCCATTCATCCATAAGCCCCAACAAGTCTTGTTCATTGCCTTCTTTTCTGGTTTTCCTTGTACAGCTTCTGTATCTGTATTGCTATATTATGCCAACCTAATGCATTCATTATCTCACAAGATGTAACACATTCTGGTTTATTTCAACCTGTGCTACTTCCAAACATCACTGTCTTCATTTATTTATTTATTTAATTGCATTTCTTTACCATGATAACCCACTTGGGCATTAGAACCCATTTTAGCAGAAGCCCATGATTAATTGCTCCAATATCAACATATAATAAACATATTAGCAAACAAACTACATATACTGCCTCTAATTCACGGTTTTTGCTCACTCCCCTTCTTTTTTTTACTTCCTACCTATCACTCCATATCTTGTATTTTTAACTGTCTCCACTTCTTTATTTTTATGCCACTCTTTTTCACATTAATGGAATTGCACAATTTGTAGATTTATATAGACATACACATATGTATGTCCTTTATATTTATATAGTAAGCTTGCATCAAAATACAACATATCACTATAGACAGTGATCATTTAGTAACATCATTTAGTCTTTCTCCCAGAAATTAACTTCACCTCTAGTTCTTAACATTATTAAATGCTTTATCACAAATCACTTAGACATTCAACAATATCTTATGTAAGTCTTTTCAAATACAAGTTCTTCATTCTCACTATGTATTAAGTGGAAAATTCCATTCACAGGTTTTCTTAGGATTTCACAAGTGTTATAATTTTGCTCTGTCTTTAGCCATCTAATTGCCTTGGTATCCTTATCTTGTAAATATACAGTTAGTTTCCCTATATGGAATAAAGACACACTCCTTTTCTTCACAGTTGTCTATTTCCATCTTTAATTAATAGTCCATGTAAAACAAAGGTCATCTCTAACCAACCAGTAGTCCAAAACTGTTCTATTTGCATTTCAGTATAACTACTTCAGTCACTACTTCCAGTATCATTTAATTGTTATATCATGTTCATCTTTTTACTCTGGTAGCCATTCTATACTTATGTATTAGTTTTTTCTAGTGGTCTATCTTCCCCAACTCCTTGTGTGCAATATATTATTTATTTATTATTTATTTTACATTTGTTAACCAGGAAAGTCCGATTGGACATGGATCCTTTTTCATTGGAGGCCCGGGGAGAAAAGCTTCAGTTACAAAAACTTACAGAAACTTACAAAACTTTCAAAAGTTTACCAAAAAGAACTTAGAATAGAAAAAGGGATATTAGTATCCCTTCGTATTACCCTACTTGATAGATTCACCCTTCTTTTTCTTATTAAATTATTGTTCAGTTCTGGACTATCTCACTTTTTATTTCTTTTCTATGATAAGTTCCTACAAGTATTTTCCCAAAACATTGCCACCTTCTCACTATACAACCTATAACTGCTTTACGATCTTATTTCTTCATATGATATTATCTATTTTTTTCATTTATTCTTTAACACTCAACCTTATTGGTTATTTTTTGTATAAAACCTTGATCATGCTTATCATATGGTCTGTTCCTTATCTCACAGCTACCTAGTGGCCTCTTAACTTCAATTTTAGAAGTTTACTCTTTTCACCTTTCACATGCATTTATTTATTGCTATTCAGATTTACTGTTCCAATATCCCTCAGCTTATGGGCCTCTTCCAATGCACTTGAAAAAAGAATGCAGTTTGTTTCATCAGACCTCTAGCCCTTGCCCACCTACCTATTGGAAGTCATTGGATATTTCTTGTTTTTTGGTGTATCTCAGAACCAAACCCTTCAGGCCTGTGTATGTTTCTCAAGTCACTTTCTCCTTGATGGACTTGTCTAATTGTCACTGCATTTAACAATTTCCCAGAAGTGTGCTTTACTTTTGGTTATGCGTTATAGACTCATATATATTATCTGGTGTTTCTTGTCCCTGTGTTGTATAGGCCATTTTCTCCCAGTTATGTTACTGTATGAGCTACTTTTCAGCTTCTGCACTGTCCTGTCTGTATTTTCCCCTCCTAAAACCAGTCTAGATTGTCTGAGTTTTCCATCTTCCAGTTTGTCCTGATCAGCAGCTCCTCCTCAACTTTGATGCAGTATTCTGGACTCCACCCCACGTGATTGTTTCCACCTGTGCCTCATTTACTTAATTTAGAACTTGAATGTTCTCACCTTTGTCCCAGTTACTTAATGTAGATGACATTTGCTCCTTGGAATTTATTAACTCTAAAATTCACACATTATCACAATAAGACTTATAATAATCAGTTGTAATACACTATTTTTCCATCATTACTTTTGGTTGCACTGATGTTTCTTGATGTACTCCATACTTCCTGGACTCATCCATTCTCAAGCTTTTACTCAATCTTCTAAGTTTTTTTTGTTCTCTTCCTTGTGTCACAATTGGGAATGTGGTGGGGAAAATAATCTGACTGGCTAATCACCTGCGTCACTCCAAACATGCCTTTCTTAATTTCTTTCTGAATATTGTCTTCCTTTGCACTCTTATTCCTCAGTGTGTTACCCTTAGTGGCTTCCATAATTATGTCATGGGCCTCATCTTTTGGACTAACTCAGTCCATGAATGTCTTTTCATAACCATGACATCAGCTGTATATGAGATCCAGTCCTGGACCCTTCACCTTTTCAACTCCTTCTTAATTGCAGTCAGAGCTTGCTGATGTGCATACAGCTCAGCAGAATAGTCATTTATAATTTTGAAGCATTAATTTTCTAAATTTAGTCTTCACTCAGCATGGCCACAGATTCATATATAGTAAGCATGCAGACTAGGAGGTTGTTATGCAACCTAGTTCAAATAATCAATTGTCCCAAAGCACTGTTTGGTTAAATGACTTACTCAATGGCACACAATAGGCAAAGAAAGGTGAAAAGATTCAATCTATTCACTCTTGGGTCAGAAAGCAGCTCATTAACATTCAGAGCATTTGCCCTCTATGCTTACTGACAGATTAGTCCCCTACATATATCCATACAGCCATACATATATACATACAAACATTCCAAGCAAGGGCAATAATGCCCTATTAGCCTGCCGATATACCAAAAAATTATTTTCACATTATGTGTCCAAGTTGTTCTTAAAAGTATTTAAACCAGTGGTTGATTTAATATAATTTGGCAGTCTATTCTACTCACCAGATACTGTTTCAGGGAACTAATTAGTACAGCTCCCATTCCTATACATTCCTATACAATTGTTTATAGGTTAGTATTAGACTTGTATTTGGTGCACAGGTTGTCTGATGAACCTCTGCTAAATTTGATAATTTCAAACATTTCCAGAGACAGGTGTCTTTAAATACCCAATATAGTTGAATAAGGTCTTCTCTTAAATATCATTATAAAACATGGTATAATTTCAGATATCTTAATCTTTCATAATAACGTAAATGTTCACATCTATTTCTGCCATACTGTTTCTAATTTACTCATGCTAGCTTCTCTCTAATGTAGCTTACAAACAAAAATGTCATCATTTCTGATTTCCAAGCCTTTATATTTTTACAGCCAATAGTTTTCTATCAACAGCTAATTGGTTGATATGATCAGAAAAAAAAAAAAAAAACAAAACTTAAAGCTGACTCTACCCATATTTCCCAGTCCTTAAATTTATTTAGATATTTATTTATTTGACATTTGTTAACCGGGATTGTCTGACTGCATTACATAACCCATTTTCAGTAGAGGCCCAGGGAGAAAAGCTCCACATTTAAAATTTTTTTACACATATTATACACAGCTCCGCATTTTTTATTTTGTTACACATCTTATATAATAGATTGCATATAGAGGAATACAGTAATGTATGCATTATGAGCAGTCAGGTTGGGTTGCTTCTGTAGTAACAGAACATTATTTACAGTTTGCATTCAGACACAAACTGAAATAAGCTTCTAGGGTACATAGAATATGCTTAGAGTGTGTTTGAGCATCATGACACAGATTGGAGTAAGGCCATGAGAGTATTAGTCCTCTGGTAACTAAGATAATATAAATAGAATGGTGCTTGGTTTGTATAGTTAGTAGATTAGTTTAGGAGGGGGAGGTTAATGACATAAGAGCATGTGTAAGGGAATAAAAAAGTACATAAGCCTGGAGTAAGGCATGTGCATAGCCATGATTTGCTTAAGGTTTCTTTTAGGGAGGCTTTGAAGTGAGTAAGACTAGGAGTTAGCCTCATATTAGGTGGGAGGGTGTTCCATAGCTTGGCAATGGAGTATAAGTAAAGTGATTTTCCTTGGTTTCTGGAAGGTGTGTAAGTATTGAAAAGGTTTTTGTTTTTGGATCTGAGAGTTCTGTTTGGTTTGTACTGCTGGACTAGGTTAACTAGGCCAGGACAGGCCGTGGGTCTATAAAATAGTTTGTGGATTGTATTTAGGTGTGTATAAGTAAGCTGGTTTGATTGTTTCAATTAATTTAGTTCTTTTAGTGGTATACAGTGATGTGTACAGTAGTTGGAGTTTGTTGCAAACTTTGCTGCTTTCTTATAGCGTTGTTCCATTTTGGACATTCTAGAATTTTGTAGACTGGTTAGTATAAAGGATCTATAGAGTAGGGAGGGGAGTAGGAAGGAAGGTTTTAGTCAGCATGGTCTTGGTGGAAGTGGTAAGAAGTTTTCTGTTTCTGTAGAATAGTTCTAGTTTTAAATGTGTCTTCTTAATGTTTTGTGGGATATGAAAGTCAAAGTTGAGTTTGTTATCAATAATAACACTTAGGAGTTTAATTTCTTGTACATTTTCTATGATGGCTTTGTCAGCTGCAAGAATATTAAATTGGTCTGGGCAGAGGATGGTATTTTTGGGGAGAAAAACTATATATATTTTTTTTTATTTAGAAAGAGTTGGGACTTTGTAAGCCATGCTTCAGTTGCTGTGAATGATTATTGGGTTTTGATTTGGAGTTCTGGGAGATTATGGGAGGTCCAGATTAAGGCTGAGTCATCTGCATATTGGATTAATATTTCTGGGGAAGAGGAGGCATATAGATTACTGGTGAGTATGTTAAAAAGTAGGGGTCCTAAGATGTACCCTTGGGGGACTCCTGTAGGGTTTTGTAAGAAGGGGTAGAGTTGGTTAGACCATTTTACTGCCTTCCTCCGATCATGTAGGTAGCTTTGGAACCACTGAAGTGTGGTTGTGGAGTACCCTAGTTTAGATAATGTGTGAAACTGTGTTGAAGGCCTTTGAGAGGTCCAGGAATACTGCAGATACTGGGTATTCTTTGTCACTGGCCTGCCTAACTGTATTTGTGAAAGATAGTAGTGCAGTGGACATGCTATGATCAGGCCTGAAGCCATGTTGAGTTTGAGAGAGGAGGTTGTTTTCAAGTAGATATGTCATTAATTATTGGTGAATAAACCTTTTCATGATTTTTGATAATGGGGATAGAATTGATATTGGGCAGAAATTAAATATTTCGGTGGGATGTCCTCCTTTATGGATTGGTGTTATGTGTGACATTTTCCATATTGTACTGACTGTACCTTCTGGTAGTGATCTGTTAATCAGAATGCTTATTGAATATGCAACTGAATCAGCTGTGAGTTTTAGGTAATGGGGTGAGAGGCTGTCAGCTGATGTGGAGCAGGGATTTAGTTTGAGCAATAGCTTTTTAATTTTTGAGGTGGGTATGGACTGAAAGGAGAAGGTATTGTTGGAGTTATTTTGCTAGTTGTTGGTGTAGTTATGGGTTTAGTTAGTAGTAGGTGGAGTTGAGTTATTCAGGTTTGTGTGTAAGTTTGGGTTGCTGTGTCCTAAGTTAGTTTTGGAGATGAGTAGGCCTGTTATGGATTTTTTTAAGTATTTGTTGAATTTCTCTGCTATTTTTGGTGGAGGGTATTAGGTGAAGGTGAATGATCCCTGTTAGTTCCTGAGTTGAGGAAGGTCATTGTAGATTGCCAGAATTTTTTGGGCTTGTGTTTGTGTTGTAGCTGGAGGCTTGAGTAGTAGATTTCCTTACATTTATCTACAAGTTTAGTAACTTTGTTGAGTAGAATTTTAAAGGCTTGGCGATTTTGCTGCGTTCTGTTATGTTTCCATTTATCCCAAGCTGTGTCTCTTTGTTTCATAAGGTCTATGAAGTCCCTGTCTGCCTGGTAAGCCATGATAGACAAACCTCACTGCTTTGCCAGAGACGGTTTGCAACTGACACGCTAGGCTTTCAGGTGCCTGCAAAGGCTCTTGCCTCCCCATAGTGCCTTTTTTAGGCAAAGTTTTGAAAACAACATTACCAATGTGAAATTAACAAATCAGAACAAAATAAGTGTCATGCTGCTATACCAAAAACTGTATTTCCTGGAGGCACTTCTATCACTAGAGGATGTAGATGTCTGTGCCGTCACAGAAACCTGGTTTAAGGCCTCAGAGAGTACCCAGGCCCTGCAAAGCTACAATGCCTTCCACATCTTTAGACTCAAAATGAATGTGTGAAAACCTAAGGAGGCAGTGTTTCAATGTATATTACAGATAAATTCATCTCACATTAGACTGGACAACTCCATGGAGTTACTCCAGGTCCAGGTTACAGTGGGTAAGATCTCCATTCAAGTCCTAGCCAGTTATAGATCCCCCTCCATGAGTCACAACACCCAAGAAACCTTTGTGAATTCAAATCCCCAGGAGCAAATTGTCCTAACCACAAATCAGTCACCTTCAAACTGGCTCTAACACCAGACCTTACAGAGGATGAAATCAGATGAAAAAACTTCACCAGTGCAAACTATAGCCTCCTAGGTGAAGGTATAAATGCATCCCAAGCCCCATCCCAAGCTGAAAGTGGTAACTACGCCTAAGCTTGCACTAAAGCCCTGTACAAACACTTGCATAAGTGTATACACTTGGCTGTACCAGATAGAATCAAAGGCAGAGCCCCAAGCTGCCATTGTGGAATTCCAGCATCCACAAACTCTACAATAAATGCAAAATGTTGCTTTCCAAGAAAACAAAGACAATGACCCAGCAATGGAAAAGCACCATCCTCAGCCTTAACAGGCCAGTAAGACAACTTGCAAATCCTACAAGAACTCTGTTGAGAGAAGCCTAGCAAGTACTGCCAAGGAAAACCATAAGGCCTTTTACAGCTATGTAAGTAACCTAATGGGTAGGACCCAATCATGTGCAGAACTGGAGGACTACTGTATCACAAACACTTACCCCAAAGAGATAGATAACCTGCTAGTGAATAGATTTGGGGAAAATTTCACACCCTTATCCCCTCCTAACTTACAATAAACCCTCCCCCAAACTTGCCCTTACCTTCCATATCTGCAAAGCAGGTTCTCAAAGCCCTGTACAAGGCAAAGAACATGGCCTCTAAGGGACCAGATGACACCCCAGGCTGTCTAAACAGGCTGAAACATGAACTAGCAACACCACTAAGTACCATTTTCAATCACAGCCTAATCACTGGCATTGTTCCTGTGGAATGAAGAACAGCTACAGTTATTCTCCTCCACAAAGATGGCCTAGTAACAGACCCATAAGCCTGATCAGCGTAATCTGTAAGGCCATGGAATATATCATTATGGACCTCATAAATAAAGACATAGATGACCTCCAAACCCTTGATCCTACTCAAGTCACCTTTGTGAAGGGCAGATCCTGCCTGTTACATCCGGTGGATTTCTTTGAAAGTGTGACCAAGACCATTGATGAGGGCAAATTTGTGCACACAGCATATCTTGGCTTACCAAAGGCTTTCAACACAATCCCACATTCAGGCATGACCAATCAACTTAGCAAACTGAATGTAAACCCCTTTGTTGTAAAATGGGTTGACAACTGGCTCACAAACTGGACACACACTATCAAAGTGAGTGACTCCACATCAACCAGCAGACTTGTTACCAGTGGGGTGCCACAGGGGGCAGTGCTGGGTCCCCTACCGTTTGGTATATACTTAGCAGAAGTTCAGGTCAAAATTAAAAGGTTGTGGCTGAACAGGACTCCAGACAACTGCAAATTAGGTGCAGTCACTGAATCCCCAAATTATGTCAGTATACTCTAGGATGGTGTCACACTGGTGTATTAGTCATGGCCTCAAACTGAATGCAAAGAAATGAATCATCATTCCCTTTGGTAAAAACAATTTCCCTACATATCAAATCAATAACAATACCCTAAGTACCCATGAAGTGGCAAGGGACCTGAGATCATATGTTGACCGCGACCTTAACTTCAACCATCACGTCTACCACTGTAAGGAAAGCTTTCCACATAACTCACTTGATTAGTAAAGCCGTTGCCTCCACAGCAAAAGAAGTATAACCCCTATACTCAGCACTTACCTGGCCCATAATTGAGTATCGCGCACCATTCAGTATGTACCATACTAAGCACCTACAGCAATTAGAGAGACCTCAGAGGTTTCTAACAAAGAAGCTCAAGGGTCTCCAACATGTGCCATACACAGACAGATTAAAATCCCTGTCATTATATTCTGTATTGTATAGACTTCTTAGGGGAGACTTATGCCTAGCCTACAGAGCAACCCAAGACCCAAACCTAATGAACTTAATGCATATCCATAAATTAAATGGGTCTAGGGCTACTCATTTTAGGGACTTAAATATGGCCTACTACTTAAATAGGACATGCTGGAGGGACACATTTATCTCCCAGCAACTGCCATGTCTTTAGAACAGGCTACCAATTCATTTGAAACACAGCAGCTCTATGACACTGTTCAAGAAGAACCTGACTAGAAGATGGGCCACCGTAAATTCATACTGGGGATAGTGCTCACAACCCTCATGGACATGGGCAGTCATGATTAATTGCAGTCTTGGGTATTGACTAGTACCTCAACAGTATTACACTGGGTTGAAACAGCTAGACTTAAAATTACCTCCGGGTCGATAGCCTAGTAATCTCCTATGATCCTATGATCCATGGGGTTTTTGTTTTCTTTATTCTTTTTCTTCATACAGGGTACAGGCTACCAATTTTTTTCAGGAAGGAGGTATTGAAGTACTGTATGGCTTCATTGAGGGGTAGGATTTTTAAGAGTGCCCAGTTAATACTTAATATTAAATTGTTGATGGTTTGTTGGTTAAGTATAGTAGTACTTCTAACTGTTTTTATGGAGTGTTTTTTAAGAGGGTAGATGGCAGCTCTGGAAGATAGTTACTTAGTAAGACTGAGAGTGTACCTGAGGAGGAGAAATTGGAGGGGTGAGGTACAAAAATCCAGTCTAAGGTGGAGTGGCTAGTAAAGTCTTTATTGTACCTAGTCGGGTTGGTGATTAGTTGTTTGAATCTGTACAGGTTAATACTTGTGGTGTGGAAGTTTGCAGAGACAGTTTGTCAATTTATATTCATGCCAGTTAGGATGACAGTTTCTACCTTGATATCTTCAGTAGCCCAGCATAGTTTATCTTCCAGGACTGGTATATTGTTTCCAGGAGGGATGTAGACTATGATGATACATATTTTTTAGAGTTGTTAAGGTTTAGGGAGGTTATTAGTAATTTGGCATTATGAAATTTGTGTATACTGTGAGGGTATAGAATTATGTTGAGACTGGAGGGTTAAAAGAGAGCTATTCCTCCACATTTCTTTTTTGGTCTGTCTAGTGTGTATATGGTGAAGTTGGGAGGTATAATTTCAGTATATTTTATGCTGGGGTTTAGCCAGGTTTCTGTCAGGGCTAATATATCTGGTTTATTTTGTTCTATCCAGGCATGTAGGGAGGTTGTTTTATTACATATGCTTCTTAGGTTGATGGTAAATAGGTTTAGGCTCTTGCAGTTTGCTTGTTTGTTTGGTCTGGGTTTTGGGTGTATGTCGCCACTCTGTAGTCATTTGTGACTTAGGTAATAATATAGTGGGTTGTCCTGAGTTTTGAGGTAAGGATTTAGGGGTATGAAGTGGGGTCTAATGATAATATTTGTTTTTATTTTGGTATTGGAGTTGTAGGGGAAAGGATAGTAAAATAGTTGGGAGGAAATTTTTGAGTAGTCTCTTTGTTTTTGAGGTATGCTGTTGGAGGATGTTGTTGTAGAATAGCTGGCTAAGATGTTTTATTTCTGATTGTTGTAGCTAAGCTTAAGAAAAAAAGTGCTGTGAATAAAAAGGACAAGAGTAGAAAAGTATGTGAGATGTAGTAAATGGTAGTGTGTGAAAGGGTGAATAGAGTCCAGATAACTTTGATAGGTTTGAGTTTATCCTATGGAGAATGGACAGATTTGAAATTGTGCTGTTACTTTGGTGGGAAGTAATCTGACTTGGGAGTTGATTGTGGGTGGGATCTGTCTAACTATAAATATGTGGATATGGGGGTGGGTAGGGTGGAGAATGGAGCAGAAAGGATCTTGAATGCGGATCGTGATTGTAAGAAAACTATCTTTAAGGTATTTACCAGGACCGACTCTACTGTTTTGGGTAGCTAGATAAATGCAAAAAGATGAATTGCTGGCAAAAGTTAATATTTACTGGTGGCTGTAAGGAATTATGACAAGGATCTAAGCAGGTATAGGGACTATGTCCAGGAAAGTATTGTATGCTACTTTGTGCAGGGAGATAATTGTTAGGTATGACAAAGCAAAACAAGAATATATGCAGAAGGCTGTTGACTACATAAATATTTAGGACATACATTAACTTTTAAAAGTGTGCTAAGCAGTCCTTGAGGCTGGGGTGGTTTTGGGAGAACTGGCAAACTTTAGGTTAGGTGATACAATTGTGGGTAGAGTGCAATAGGAGAATCTGAGAGAGGAAGAGAGTGCAATTAGCGGGAACAAGATAGAGTAACTAGAATACTGGTGAAACAATTCAGTAAGCTGTTCATAATAAAGCAAGAGCTAGACAGTACCACATGTTACAAATGAGGGATTCAATATGCAGTTCTTATGGAAAACATCTGAAATTCAATCCCAAGTATCAGACTTTAGTGCACATAAATAAGCAGGTCCAAAAACATGTGCAAGACTAGTACAATATTATATAGGGAATAATGGCAAAAAGAAAGATAAAAATAGCAGTTCTAAGCAGAAGCATTTAAAAAACGGAAAGCATGTCCATTGGCTTAAGTGCCCTTTAAGAAAAGCATTCATTATGAACAGGAGTAATAAACCCACACAAACCTACAACTTCAATTACTGTGTGCTCTATTAAATATTTAACCATTTAACCTTCAGCCTACGTATCCCAAATGTCATGTGCTTAATCTGTGATGTCTTTATCAGTATATTATAATTATATGTCCAAATAGTCAATTTAGTCAAGTTCTTTAGCAGAAATGACCTATCTTTAAGAAATTAAATCAATTTATCTATTTTCTGTTCTTTTGCATACAGACTATAGATAAATCAGATGAAAAAGTCAGATCTGAAAGATACAATCTAAACAAGTAATTGCCTAGGATAGAGCCCTATGTAACACCTTGACTGAACCTTTCCAATCACTGTATGATATTTGATATGTCCTGTTTGTAAGCCATGCAACTACCCACCTTATCAAGATTGCACGAATGCCTAATTGTTCTAATTTATTGATCACAGTTTTGTATATGACTTAATCAAATGCTAAGGATGAGTATATATCATTTCTACTGTCAGACCGATCTATTGCCTGATCCTGTATTTGTGAAAACAATAAAGTACATCTTTTGCTCACCCTGGTAACTGGCTAGGTCAATCACTCTGCACAAACAATTCACTTATAGATTGATGTCTTCCATCATACCCAACACATTTTATCTTACAGTTTTGTTTAATTATCCATCTCCTAATTTATCTCTGATTCTTCCATGATGACTACTATCAGACTGCTGTGTCTGGATCTATGCCAAATCAACAGGTTTTTCCTTCATCTGTTTGCATGAGAGAGAGTGTGTGTGTGTGTGTGTGTGTGTGTGTGTGTGTGTGTGTGTGTGTGTGTGTGTGTGTGTGTGTGTGCGTGCGTGCGTGTGTGTGTGTGTGTGTGTGTAGATAATCGTGTCTGCATAGCTATATGTTTTTATATGTAAATATGTGTGCATGTTTGCGTATACATATGTACATATACTGTACATCGATATGTACATGCTTAGAGAAAGACAAATATAAAGAGGACTGAAATAGATGGCTAGATAGAGAGACAGACAGACAGTTTTGCTTTTAATATGCTAACTCATCAGGATCTGAATGTCCTGCTGATTTTCATAGTTCTACCCCCCCCCCCCCAACACTGCTTCACATTTGGTCTTTTAAAGACATTATTAAATGTGAGGCCAAATAAAGTAACTATGGACTTTATGGGTCTTCCAATCTAACATTTTATTCTTATTAGAAAAATGATCATGTCCTCATGTTTGCTTTTTAAATGTTGTAGTGAGACAGTGTAATCACTTAACAAAATAAACAGCTTCCTGCAAATACCACTTCAAATGTTAACACTGGTAAATTCATTTTAATATGCATAAAACACTGAAATATGTTCAGCTTCTTAACATTTCTATTTCATTTTTGATTTCAAACTCAAAGAAAGAAAGAAAGAAAGAAAAACAGTTCTAAACATTTTCTTTATGCACTTCTCCAAAGAATTGTTCCTTTGTAATCATTTAAAAACTTACAGATTTTTACATATTAGACTTGAATATGCAGAAGTGTATGGTCAAGCTGCAGTTTTTTTCAAGGAAAGCAAGTTATGTACTAATCTCACATTTTCACCCTAACAAATAGGAATGCTGATAAGGTTTTAAGCAGAAATGAGAACGACCCAATACTAAATGACTTATTTGATACTGAGTGCAATATTACCTTCATATTTCTGAGAGATTTGTGACGGTGGCAGGTGGGAAACTATCCATGTATAATGAATTACAGAGCAGTATCTGCATGATATAGCTGTTGTACGCAGATTTTAATGCAGACTTCAAAATTAGAAAACTTGGAAAGAAGAGAAGATTGCATCAACTCTTTTTACATCTGTTTGCCCAATACTGAACTTATGAGGTAGTGCAAATTAAACTATATATGAAATAATAATGCTTGCACTGTTCCTAAGGTAGATTTTTGGAAAATCAATATTTATGACATCTGTTGGAAGAAAATACAAAGTAAATCATGTTCAGAAGCTGTGCAAAACAATGTTTCAAGGTAGAAAAATAAGCTTTCAGCAATTTAAACAAAAGTATCTTCCAGAAAATGTCTTTAAAACATACTTTGACTTACAGAGCTAAAAACAAAATGCTGTCAGACCTATATCAGTCTGTGGTACATGACTTTTGTTCAGTTTATCTTTTCATGTTAATCAGTACAACTAAAACATGTTTTTACCAATAAAAGTAGTTTAGCCATGAGAAATGACGCTTTATGCATCTGTGAAGCCTTGCATGTGAGCATGTGTGTGTGTGTGTGTGTGTGTGTGTGTGTGTGTGTGTGTGTGTGTGTGTGTGTGTGTGTGTGTGTGTGAGAGATTTTGTTCCCTGAATCTCACTGTGATGACTCAGCCCATCTAATAGGCTCACTTTTTTATTTTATTTATTTATCCTTTGTTGACCAGGTTACACCCAATAGGCTACTAATGGTATTTATACTACTAGGGAAAATTTCAGCCAGGGTACCAGGGAACTTCCCCTAGTTGTTAGGAAAGTGCTTGTTCTGCTCCTAGCATAGTGGATGCTGGGAGAACAGCACTCATGAGCCAAGATGACAGCTAGCACAGAAGTGAATGTTGGTGCAGTGTTTAAGGCTGTATAGGATTTTGAGGAGCTGTTTCAGGAAAACATGTTTGTTTTATCAGATGCAAACATTCAAAATAGCAATGGATTTTGTATTATAACCCTATGGTCGTGAGGGTTGTGGGATGATACTTTGGGTGAATTGTTGTTGCAGAGTGAGCCAGAGAGTGTAAAAATATTTATTGATGTAACTGGAGGAATTGGAAGGCATTTTTGAAAAGAAGATTGCCAGAAAATGAAATCATATGACAAGACAATTAAAGAAACTGCAGGGAAAGCGATGAGGGATGAAGTAAGGAAAGGCCAACAATCAAATGAAATTTGTGATAATGATTCAGAACAATTGAGAGTTATGACATTTAGGATAATTTAATGGTCACATAGGGAGTAAATTCTCAATAAGTTTTTATTCTTATTCATAAAGAGACATTTTGTGGCAATATTTTTGAAACTGGTTCTGTTCTGGAAATTTGGGGAGGGTGGAGTATGAAAAAATAAAGAATTGTAATCCATGGAATTCTTATGTTGTTCAACATTGTACAGAAAAACAACAAGAAAGCAAATACAAGTTCAATTTCTACAGAAGTTGAAAAAGAGACTTTAGTGAGACATTTAAGCAAACTTTGTAAAGAAGTTATGCACATAACAAATTGTATGATAACAGAGTATTATGGATTGGTGGAATGGATTGTCATATTGTAATGAAAATGGGGAAAGAAAAACATGAGCATATCTGTAGTATGATAAATGTAGAAGGTAAGAGAGGTGTTGTAGAATATTGGGGACAAACTAAAATGTGTTTTTTCCTATGGAAAATATGATCATTTAATAAGTAAATGTGATAACAGGAAATGTTATATTTGTGAGGAAACAGGCCATGATACATTGCAGTGTGAATTAAAATGTTACAAATGTAATAAAACTGAGCATTTATGGATGGGTTGTAATCTACAAAAATAGGATGAAAAAGAAGAAAACAAACATTGTGACAGTATATTGAGAGAAGAAACAGCCTCAATAAAAGATAATGAAGTAAGGATGAAAGATCATGGTAAAATAATGGTAAGGATAAAGAGAAAAGTGAAACAGAAGATATTATAGAAGAAAGTTCTGAAATAACTGATAAGGAAAATAAAAACTGGAAAATAGTGAAAGATAAAAATAATTCTAATGGCTAAAGAGTAAGACACGGAAAAAGATAGTTTAAATGGATAACTGTAAAAGAGACGAAGAAAGGAAATGGATAATACAAATTAGATAAATAGTTCAAATTAACATAATGTTAGTAAACTGCAACACAGACATTGTGATGATAGGAGGTACTGCCAGCCATGCCAGGGAAATGTAGGGCAGTAGACATATGACTTGTGCCAGCACAGCTAGCTGGAATATTGTAAATAATTGTATGTCATTAGTATATCAAACTGATCTGTACAGATGCTTGTGCTGAAAATGTATTTGTGAGCTTTGCTTGTGTTGATTGTGTTGAATGTATTAACAGTGCACCCTATTGAAGTGAAGAGAAATGTACATGTATTATGGCATCTGAATTAAATGTGTATGTTTTAATAGAGGATAGTGTCACAGCAAAGGTTAACCAGCTGGCTTATTTTAAGAAAAATAAGGGAAAAGTAAATGAGCTGTTAAATCATTAAAAGTTACCCCACAGTGCTGAGTAGGACTGGAGATGCTGGGTCTGGGATAAGAGCCTTTATTCATTAAGTCAGTGAAAGGAGGGGAGGCCTCCAGGCACTGCCATAAACATTTGGATGTGTATTGCAGTCATCTATGATCAATTCCTGTCTCAAACTTCAAAAGGAGATACTGTGGGAACCTAGAGTCAGGTGACCAGATCAGGTCATTTTACAAGTCATATTGGATATTATATTTATATAGTAATCTCAGAGTATAGAGTATGCTGTTTGGCAGCCTGGCGAGAAAGACTGCTGACGTATTTCATCTTGCCTTGTCCAAGTAAGTTATTAGGAAACATTACATTCTCTTAGATTCAGTCAGGAATATAGTGAAGCTTACTTTAGATATTATTTTGTTTATTTGTATGAGTCTGTCCATCAGCGTTGTTTTCAATATTTTCTGTGATTTGAACTCTATGGTTTACTGTGAATATATATTTAGTATTTTCATGTACTTTTATTATTTATAATGAAATATATTTAATAACTTTATCATGGCTGGCTCTTGTACAGAGGTGACAGTGTGTGGGCTGCTCCAGAAGGCCTAGCCATCTTGGTGAACTACTGCCATTTCTATTAGTATTAATATTGCACAGTATAATTGGGCACCCTTTGTTAAGGGCCTTAACTGATTGTGAAGTGTCTGGTGGCAGTGGCAACTACCTTATACTCTGGGCAGAAGGGGGCACAGCAAGTAGGGTCTATGTTATAACAACGAATGATGAAAAGATCGAACGCTATTATAACAAACCCAAAACAATGAAAATGCAAATAAATGAACTACCAGAACAGCGATTTTTTTCCCTGGGAAAAAAAATCACTGTTCCCAAAAAAAAAAAACACACTAAACACTATTGTAAGTGGGAGGCTGTGCCCCACACTCCCCCTACTTAATTATACCAACTCCGAGATCGCACTACAGTGCCAAAAACAGCAAAGTGACAGAAGCGACCAAATGACTTCTTTCCCAGAGAAAGAATTAGCTCAAAAGCCACTTCATCATTTTGCGTTTTCGACATTTACATTTTGACCAAGACGCATTCGACAGAATGCGTCTTCGGTCTTCTGACAGGAAGCCAGCAAGTAGACCTGTGTCAGCCTTTCCCAGCTGTGTGTGTTTCAAAATTAAATCTGTCAGTGTGTGTGTGTGTGTGTGTGTGTGTGTGTGTGTGTGTGTGTGTGTGTGTGTGTGTGTGTGTGTGTCTGTGTGTGTGTGCGTGTCAGCTTCTTGGGACAGGGACACAAAGCACTGGATTTACAGAGAAGGTGGTGGAGGACTTGGCTTGGGCACTCAGCTGAGGATCTAACCCTACAGCTATACCAGTGGGGAGTCTTATTGGTAATCTGGAGGGAGACAGGTATCCAGATATCCAGACCCTGGGCTGAGTGTGTTCTCTGTATGCTTTTAAGTTAGCTTGTACTTGATGCAGAGAGGTCTGCAACTGAAAAATCTGAGCATATCCATTTGTATTCCAA
This sequence comes from Protopterus annectens, assembly GCF_019279795.1. Classification (NCBI taxonomy): domain Eukaryota; kingdom Metazoa; phylum Chordata; order Ceratodontiformes; family Protopteridae; genus Protopterus; species Protopterus annectens. The sequence goes on along the minus strand of NC_056726.1, from coordinate 266,227,888 downwards.
GTGGATGTCCCTCTGCAGTGTCAGTGGTGAGGATTCAGGCTCCTTGATTACTGGCCCAGTGTGGGATGATACATATTGGTGCCCATCACATTTTGGCAGCAGATATAATGACAATTTTAGAGTTCTTTCCATAAATATAAATACATTGGTGTAGTAATGGTGATTATAACATAATGATATTGGAAGCTATAAGATTTGTGACACAAGAAGAAAGATAACAAAGAAAGAAGCTTTGGGGAGGAGATATAATAAGGGACCTAGGAAAAGAAATATGTTCTGGCATAGTTATACTTTATAGGAAGTCAGTGAAACTATTGAATAAAGCATTAGTAAGGAAGGGAACATTAACTTTTATTAATCTCAGATGAAATAATCAGGTATATAGAATTACAGCATTGTTTTTCTATATTATAAGTAAAAAAGGGAACATTATTTCTTAATGGGAGAGTTTAATTGTGATTTGAGAGGAAAAAGGAAGAAGAGAGGAAATGATGTTAAGAACATTTTTGAAGTTATAAAATATGGCAATTTAAACATTTGGAATAATAATGTGTGGAAATATAGTTGAGTTGCATATAAGACTGAAATAGATTATTTTGTTGTATCATAAGGTTTAACTATAGCTGAGTGAGAGACACTTGTAAGAGATTTTTTTAGATTATTCAGCCATATGGACAGCAATATGGAACAATAAGGAATATGTCAAATTGGGAAAAGGAATGATATGAATAAATTAGAAATTATGAGGTGAAAATGAAAAGAACATATGTGTGCGGTTATGGAAAGATTACATTTGAGTTTGTTATAAAAAATGGTCCAAGTGGTGACTAGCTTTTAAAGATCAACATAAAAAATGTTTTTTTTTTAGAATGACAGTTATGTTTAAGAAAAATGGAAAAAAATAGAAAACAATGTGTATAGATATTTTAAATGATTTGGAAAGGAATGATACAAAATATTACATGACAGAATGGAGAATTTAAATAAGAATCAAGAAAAAATGAAGGAATTACTTTAGCAAAGACATTACTAACAAGGTAAAAAAGAAAAAGTATCAACTTATTTGAGAAGCAAAGTTAAAGAGAATGCTAGTATAACTGAGTGAAATGAAACATCCTAGAAGAGAGGTAATAAGAACTCAGGAACAAATTATGAATATCATAATAAATTATGTAAAGAAAATGTTTTAAGATAGAAGGACATTACAAAAAAGAAAGGCGTGTTAAAAATTAACAGAACAAGAGAATAAAGAGCTGGAAATTGAGACTCCCTTAGCAGAATTAGATAAGGTACTTAGAAAAGATAATTTGTGGTCAGTTTCAGGAGCTGATTGAATAGGATGCCAATGCTATGAAATAATTTTACAGATTGGTAGAAAAACACTTCTTAAAATTATGAATGAGTGGTTAAATGAAGATTTTTATATATAGAGATTACACAGTGGTATACTTAAATGTGTATAGAAAGGGAAGATAAAAATGAAATTTATTATATAGTGTTGAACAATGCAGATTATAAGAGTTTTATGAAAATAAGTCTGAAGTGAACTGGAAATAAAATGACACATATTATGGAATATAGTATATATAAAGGGAAAGAATGTCAGGTCTTGTTATTAACAGTAAGGGAAATTCTGGATTATATTATGAACAGCACGGATGAAATCAAGATCATGATAGGAGATTCAAATAAAGCATTTCATACAGTGCAACATTAACTTTTGTAGGCAATTATGGAAGAGTATAACATTAGCGACAAAATTAAGAATGTATGTTGTTCTGCATATGATAAAAATAAAGTAAGAATTTTAGTGAATAGATGGTTAAGCAAAAAACAAATATAAACATGGCATACTTCAGGGATGTCCTATGGTTAGCATATTATTTACATTAGTTATGAATGTGTTAGAGATGTAAATCTCGATTTGAAAGGTTCTACTTATATTACCAATGAAGGAATACAAATTCCAGTTATGTTTGCTTATGAGGATGAAATGATGTTGATAATGAGAAACAAAGTATGGGTGTACACCAATGTTTAAACATAATAGGCATGACCCTAAATAAAGAAGAAAGCAAAGGACTGGATGACATACTAAAGATAGGAAGAGTATATTTTTTGATGAAAGAATCCCTGCACTAGGAGTAACATTTGGGGGGGGGGGGTTAAAAATGTAATTGAGGAAAAATGGAATAGGATGGAATAGGATGAAATAAAGAAACATTGTTGTTTTTGGAAACATGCAAGCTAATGTTTAATAAAAAGGTTTATTTGAGTAATTCAGTTATACTGTTAAAGGTTTCATATTTACCTTGTATCTATATGTTGCCTATGAACTATGAAAAATAAATAGTTCAAGTATTTTTCTTTTATATATGATTTGAGATTGAATCAGGAGAAGAGGGGAGTCATATATGGATAAGGAGAGTGTGTTTGGGATTAATAAATCCAATTGTTCATGCTTCTTCTTTGAATTTGTATAAAGTTTTGTTTTGGATCAATAATAAAAATGAGAAGTTGGTAGTAAATTTACTAAAGTACAAATATGAATGGCATTGGGATATGTTAAAAATTTAAGAGCAAAAGAATGTTTAAATAAAAAGGAGATGTTATCAAGAAAAAATATTTTATAGAAAATAAAAACTGATGAAATATAAAATAAGAGGAGAGGAAAGTATGGTATAAATTATCATGATACAATATTATTATGTTAATCCTTGGGCTGAGCTACTAATTGAAAAAAATCAAAGCTACAAAAGTACAAAAAACATGGCATAATAAGCAAGTAGAATGTCAAGTTTTTTATGGAGGTTAGTGACTAATAAATTATCAGTAAATGGCAGTATGTCATACAAAAATCAGTGAAAGAGTTTGCATATATTGTGCTAAGATTATGTGAAGAAAGGTTCTTTGAAAATATAAAGGGGTATATGAAATAAATATTGATATGATTATGTATGGATATTATAGCCATAAAAATAAAGAATATATTAATAAAGTAGATAAAATATTATTTTACATTTTAATAGCATGATGTTAGCATTGTTTTTTCAAAACTGTTTATTGCCTGGGGTAATAAAAATCTATAGGGTAATCGTAAGCTGTGAAAATAGATCACCTAAATGGAAGTTTACATAAAGTGTGTTATCACAGACAGAGACACAATTAGACATGACAACTCAGACATTCATATAAGTTACCCAATACTAGATTCAAACAATCTTCTGATTTATTTATACAATCTATATAGTACAGAATTAGCTGCAAGTACCACCGAAGTCTGAATTGGAAGGGCATGGTGTGCACTTTTGATGTACTGACCTCATCAGTATGATGCAGATAAGATGTTTGTATTAAAAGTGAGATAAGGGGATGGGGTTATCCGCTCTTATGTTATAATCTTCCCCAAATGGAAGTTGATACACCCCATCTGTTCAAGAAGCTATATGACCTGACATTGAAGCTCCACACACAAGTTCTCCATTGTGAGATCTAAATTACCTACCTACTTAGTTATACAATGTAGAAAGCACAGTTTTAGCCACAGCCACCACAGGAGAAGTATGACTGTTAGGGGAGAGAGTACACTTTTGACAGGATGACCTCATCACTGTGTTTCAGAGAATAAGTTTGTGTTAAAATTGATATAAACTACAGACTGATCTGTGTCCAAATTTAAAGTTTTCTTCTTAGTGTAAGTGGAGACAGCACATCTATTGTTTAAGTATTACTGTCATGATACTAGAAACACACAGGCATACAAGTTCACCACTGTCAGAGTGGAACCATCTAACTAAATAATGACACAATGTAAAGGACACAGTATTAGCCTCAAGTTCCACAGGGAAACCCAAACTCTTATGGGGAGAGAGTGCACTTTTGACAGAGTGACCTCATCAGTGCACTGCAATGAAGATGTCTGAGGTAAAATTGGGATAAGGTGATGGTGGTATACTCACCCAGGTTAAATTTTTCCTCTCACTGGAAGTTGATACAGGATGTTTGTTCAGGAAGCTATATGTACTTGATATTTTAGAAACACACACACATACACACACACACACACACACACACACACACACACACACACACACACACACACACACACACACACACACGCAAACACACACACACACACACACACACACACACACACACACACACACACGCACACACCTTCAACATTGTGGAATTTGAACCTCCTACCTATCAAGCTAGGCAATCTAGACAGCAAGTAATAGGTATAAGCACCACAGAAGCTGTCTGACTTTTAAAGTAAGAGAGACTGCACTTTTCACATGATGACCTCATTGGAATGCTGCAAAGAACATGTTTTTGTTAAAAGTGGAATGAATTGCTGAAGGAACTGCATATAGTGTTAAATGCATTCTCCTCAGTGGAGGTGGACACAGGACATTTGACAATAAGGTATGACTTACTTGTCATTAGACCCCCCCTCACACACATAACTTCTCCATGTTAAGAACTGAACCTCCTACCTATCTAGTTACATAATCTAGAGAGTACAGTATTAGTTGCAAGTAACACAGGAGAAAGCTGACTTGATTGTTGTGACAATCTGCATTTGTAATTTGGAAAAACGTAATTATTTGGAACTTCTGGTACTGTGCATCACAGGTTTTGGGACCAATGCCTGTGAGTGGCCAGGCCAACATAACAGCACTGTGCTTGCCCCATGTAATGACATATTTCTCTTCTGAGATTTATATACTGTCCTTCAGGTACATTTTATTACTTGAGGGGATGATGCTTGATTCAAAGTATTGGATGCCAATAACAGAATTGTAAACCATTAGATTATCCATTAAGAATCCATTCCAGTTCATTCCCAGATGATTGCATGGAAATAGCAAAGATTTACAGTATCACTATCACTTGTAGTGACAATACAACTAGACACTCCTTAGATATGTCATCACACTCCTGAATGACAGTGATGGATTATGTGTGAGTATGTTAATCACCCTTGTACCATAGTTGCGAGTGTACCCATTGGAGTAGAGACATACATTAACATATTTACTTAACTGAGTCATCTTGTTGTTGTTGTGTCTTTCGGCTTTTCCCAGTTAGGGGTCGCCACAGCAGAACTCCAGTTCGCTAATGATTGTCAGTAGATTTTTACATGCCGAGTTGCCAGCTCTGATGCACAACCTTCAACGAAGGTAAGCCCATTCACGCATGTCTCCACACAGAAGACGCTCTAGCTGAGAATCGAACAGGACAATGTCATACTGTGAGGCGACAACATCACTCTGAAAACCAGATATCTTGTTTTCCAAATTCAGTAGAGACATACAGACATTGTACAACCGTAACAAAAATTTATTTGTTGTAAATATTTTTACTCTCTTACCTGAAGAGCAGCACTGGCAAGCTCAGTTGTGCTGCTGATAACAACGTATTAGTGCATGTGTAATCATATCTTGAAGTGTTGAACTTAGAATGGGAATTACTAGTAGTCTATGGTGCTCTGTGCCAATCTTCACATAAAGAAGCAATAGACACATACAACCATATCTAAATCTGATGGACTACTGAACAGATTTGTGTTATGGTCATGTTTCAGCTGTCATGATTGTACATTTGCCATGCAAGTTGCAGTTTTTCAATCATTATATGCACGCTACAGGAAATGTTGATACTCACAAGGTACCAAGCATGACATTACTGGTGGAAACATGGCTTATGAAAGCATTTTGCAATCACTGAGGTTTATTTGATGACCCAGCAGGGATGGGAAATGGTGGACCATTAATGACAGAAATACACACATAGACATAATAAACAATTATTCTGTAGTTCGTTTCTGCACATATTTACATTGTATTACTGATGGCTTTATCATACTAATTATTCATGCAAGATCTAAACAAGATGGGCTTCACAATAGGGAGCAGGATAATCATGTGTTAAGAAAAGGTGTAGCCACAGGAGTTGTACAAAGCATTCAAAAATACTTTTGCATACATCCATATTTGAACCTTAACAGTATTCCAAGAAAAATGTACAGACCTGAGTATCATCTCATCGTATCACATAGGAATTCTTACTTTCATAGCGAAGTACTAGGCTAGCTGCCCTTCCAGGCCATTTTAAGCCTAGCCAGTTTTGCTTCAAAGATGACAATTAAACTCTGTACCTTGTATCTTTGAGGTAAACAGCTTAACTGTTATGCCAACTTCCTAACACTATTACGTCACAAAGTTCCACTATAACAATAGATTGCAGAAAAAAGAAAATGTTTACATTACTCTTCCTTACCCTCATGACCACTGTATGGTGTATGTTCAACTTTTCAGCTTGTTCAACAGAAGACTTGCCTGACTATAAATAGCTAAACAGAGTAGTCTGAAGGACAGCAGAGGAATGTGGCCAAAGGCAAAAACTCACAAGCTTTGCCATAAACTGCGTACTTTCATTTAGCCTGAGTTGTAGCTGGTGTTTGGCACCAGACATTGTGGAAATGCAGAGGAAGAAGACCAATGACACAGAAGGGAGAAGATACCCAAGTAGCTTATGACACAAGCAGGATAATGGTGGCTCTAAAAATATGTAGGCAACAGCTACACATACAACAGTGTACTAAAACCATTAGTAACACTTATCTAATGCCTGGATTAGTGCCCAAGAAAATATGCAAAAATCTGTTTATAGATATGAGCATTATCCCTTCATGCCAGAAAGGAAATCCTACTTCACACACTTCAAATCACACAGTTGAAGGCCTTACTAAAGCAGAAGGGGTGAAATGAGATAGAGAGAGAGGGTGAAAGAGATGGAGAGAGGAATAGTAACAGTACTTTTTTGTGTGGGACATGTGGGATCATCTGCATGGTGTTACTCTTACTTCTTTCCTAATTATTAATCTGTTGTGTTCTGCACAATATATTGCTTGCTATAGGGGTAGGAGAGTGCAACCAACATTAAGACATAAGTAGGATAAGGTTGCCTTACTAAGTCTCCCTGTTGGGGCTGCAATGTTGTTGCAAATGCTTTTTTGTTGCACTATTCAAATGGTATGCTAATCAAATGTTGGAAAGGCAGACAAATGCAGACATTTGCAGTTAACCATATGATAGGAATACAAAATGTTATGAAATGAGAATTTGACCTACAACAGAATCCATGATGCTATGCAAAACAATTGGTCTACAGAGAGGGACATTATCTCAACAAACCTATAGAAACTTTTAGGGCAGTAACAGATGCACAGTGATGCCTTTAGTCTGCCTTTATTCTGCATCCGCACAGTGCAGCAAGATTTAAGCATATATGCACGAAATACTGTGTGGTTGAAATTAAAGTCTTCAACTTTTGCCACAGCAATATGAACAGCATTCACCACCACTCAGCACTGATGTATGATGCAAAAGCTCAGCACAAATGTTGAGATAAAAAAATGAATGCTTTTTGATAGGTCATTTCTGGCCATGTGTGTTGTGTGGGATTCTATTTGTTGACCAGATTAAATGCATGAAAATGGGGTTGGTAGTGCAGTGGTGAAAATGAGGCAGGCAAGCAGAAGGTAGGACACAAGGGAAAGAATGCAGGAATTTGAAGGTTGGTGGTGGGAGAACACCATTACTATCCACTTATTTACAACATAGATGAACTATACAAAGAATTTCAGGACTTTGGAGAGTCTTCACACCAGGGAAGGGTGACAATAACACAATTTTGTATAACCCGTTGGAACAAATCAAGTGTGTCAAGATGACATATATGTGATATGGAGAGCTTTGTATGAGGCATACTTTTTATGTTGTACAAATGCCCATGTTTTTCTTTTTTTTTTTTTTTTTTTTTTTGTGAGAGAGATGAATGCTGGGAATGATGCTTAGGAATGAGAAGATAAGGTAGATAACATAGTTTATGTAGCATGTACAGATATACAGGACATAAAAGACAGACAGGGATGATGTTGGACACAAACGTTTGGGTGCTGCATGATTGAGGACAGGTAGGGGACCTCAGAAGTGCATCCCTTCAAGCTTGAGAACAGTGAGAATCTAGTCATCTCCCTCAGAACTGTTATCACTGTCTCCTGTGTCAGCTGTCTGGGCCAGTGCTAGATGTGGCATTGTTTTGGCAATACAACACAGAAACTTTTTAAACCTGTAAATTTGAACACGGAGGCCACTCTCCATAATGCCTCCAACAACTGTATCAGCTCCTGTTGTGTGACAAAATCAGCACCACAAGTACTATTGTTTCCAGAAGGTATCACTGTACCAGCAGCTGGGGCAGGTAAGGCAGGAGCTGTGGAGGCAATGCTGACAAGTTGTGACCCAGATATGCTGGGTGTCTGTGCTGTCTGTTGTGGTGCCACCACAGCCATATGTGACGTGACGTATGGCGGTCTGAACCCCAGTGGTTGTTCTATCTCCCTGAGCTGATGATCATTTTATTTTCAGTAGCACTTTATTAAAAATATATACATAAAAAAATAAATAAATAAAGGAGCGATAGGATTGGGGAGACAAGAGGGAGAGAGAGAGAAGTCTGCTCTTCACTTTTTCCCTTAGAACTGCTCTATCTCTCAATTTAAACACCATATTCTCATTCTAAGGCCCTTCACTGGTCCAATTAAGTAATCCTACAAGTTAGCACTATTAAACCATAAGCACTCCTTACTCTTATACTCTGTACGATTACCCTGTCCTCTATTGGTCCGTCTTAAATTCAGTTTCCCTATTACTCTAGCATGTCCAAAGGTCAGTCAATGGTTTCCTCTCCAGTCCAGCTGGTGAATCAGGGAATTTTGAGGCAATGTTACAACTGTCTCATGTACACGGACAACCCTCTCCTCCTCCAAACAGGTTCAAATATATGTGAGAGATGCAACTATTTAGCCAAACTGGAGGCTGAGCTCTCTCATCTCAAAACTGGTGTAACCAGTCAGGAGGAGAAGGTAACCTCACACAACACAATTCCAGTATCACATAGTCTCTCCACATCAGCGAACCAAACACATAAATACACAAAAACATACTCGGAGGCTCTAAATAAAAATCTACCTAAGCAACAGAGACCTCCAAAGCAGACATCTAAGCAAACGCTACCTCAAAACAAAACACACACAACACATAACCCACAAAGTCAGTGTGCCAAGCAGCCACAGCCCTTAAGGCTGAATAACACACCTGATACTCTTGTTATAGGTGACTCTATTGTCAGACACACTGACGTCCCGCTCACCAGGCTGAACAAAGAGAAGGTCACAGTGAGCTGCCTGTCGGGTGCTAGGATCCGACACATAACGCAAGCACACAGGTCACTCCAAAGCAAATACAAATATGACTCAGTCATTGTACATGCTGGTGTGAATGACCTGAGACGTACCTCCCTGGACTACATGAAAGAGACATAGAGGAGCTCTCTGATCATGTAGCCCAGGCTGGTATGACCCTGACCTTGAGCAGCATCTTACCCTCACCTAGAATGATGCCACAGTACAAAGACAAAATGATCGATTTTAACAATTGGCTAAAATTCTGGTGTCATTCAAAGGGGATCCAGTGTCTGTCAGCCTGGGATGACATGCTCGACAAGCCACGTTGCTTCGCTAGGGACGGCTTGAACCTGTCACCACTGGGCTTTCGGATATTGGCAAAGGCTCTTGCCACCCCCATAGTGCCTTTTTTAGGCAAGGCTCAAAAGTCAAACCCACCCCATAGACAGCACAAGGAACAAGAAACTAAGGGTAATGCTGCTAAATGCCAGAAGTCTTAACCTCAAGATGCATGCACTCGAAGCTCTCCTCAGTATGGAGAACATCGATATCTGTGCAGTGACAGAAACCTGGTTCAAGGCTCTAGAGAGCACCCCAGCACTACCAGGCTATACCTCATATCATGCTTTTCGGCCCCAAAACCCGGACTGAACCACAAAGGAGGGAGTTTCCATATTTATCAAGGATATCCACACCTCCAGGTTAGTGGCATTGCAAGTATCGGAGACCATCCATGTGCAACTAACAGTGGGCAAGACTGCTTTTCAGTTTATAGCATCCTGCAGACCACCCTCTCAAAGTCAGGAATCCCATTCGGCTTTCCTGAAAACATTGGAGAACATGAAGATCTCTCCGAACACCATTATATTGGGAGACTTCAACTACCCAAACATTGACTGGAAGCACTACTCAAGCCCCAGCACCTTAGCCCAAAGATTCCTGGAAATTATAAACTCAAATGCTATGGAACAACTAGTCACCACTCCCACAAGAGGGGACAACATACTAGACCTGATCATTACCAACATGGGGACTCTATGCTCCACACCAGAAGTATATCCCTCATTGGTAAGATCAGACCATAAATTAATTTTACTGGATGTCCACATCCCGACCCCACCCCCAGCCCAGAAAACCACAGTGAAAAACTTCTCAAAAGTGAACTTCTCACTTCTCAAAACCAAAGTGGAATCCTTCAAGGCCCCAGGGCCAGTGGAAACTACAGCCCAAACTGCAGAATCCTATATAAATGCATTCTACGGACATCTCCAGGAATGCATGGATCATGCTATCCCAAACAAAACCAAGACCCAATCATCCAAAGGCAGGCGTCCAGTCTGGTGGACCCCTGCCATAAATAAACTGTACAACAGAAGGAAGAAGCTACTACATGATAGAGCAAAATCCCTAATAGGGAAGGCATCTCTGATCAGTACTAGCAAAAAATTACGATCCCTCATAAAATCCTCCAAGGCCAGCTTCGAGAGAAAAATTGCACAGGACACCAAAGACAATCATAAGGCTTTTTTCATAGGTTCATAGGTTCGTACTAGGCTATCTGCCCTAGGGCATTTATAAGCCTAGCCAGAGTGTGTGTGGCTTTCACCACCCCTTAGGATGAGAATACTACGCCCTTTTAGGGTTTAGTTTACTATGCCTCTGTCTAGTAGTGACACAGAGATGACCCCTGGGGTAAACCTACGATCTCCCATCCACTCGTCGAGATTTCTCTTGAATAGAGTCAGTGAGAGGCTCTGCCTAACATGGACTGGGATTCTGTTCCAGAGTGTAGGGAGCCTCTGGGTTATGAATCTGTCCATCCAGCACGTCCTATTTATTTCTGTGTTGAGGTTTAAGTCTCTTGTTCTCGTGGCTCTGCTGGATTTGGATTTTCTGAGGTGGAGCATGTCCATTAATTCTGGATTGGACATGGCCTTGTACGTCAGGCACAGATCACCTCTGAGTAGGCGGTATGCGACTGAATAGAGCTAGAGTTTTTTCAGTCGGGCAACATATGACATATGTTTAAGACCCTTTATCCTCTTGGTGAGGAACTTTTGGGGTCTTTCCAACTGCTGCAGGTGTCGGGTGAGATACATCCCAAATGGGGCATTGTACTCAATCATTGGCCTGATAAGAGAAGAGTACAGGGGCACAATGACCTCTCTTGATCTAGATGTGAAACCCTTCATGATAAGGTGGGCAATATAGAAGGTCTTCCTAACCACTTTAGCAATGTGAGTGTCAAATGAGAGGTTACTGTCAACCTTGGTCCCTAGGTCCCTGATTACCTCTTCCGTACTTAATGGATTACCACCTATGTGGTAATTTGTCGGTACCTTGTTTTTCCCAAAGGGTATGACTATACATTTTTTGGCGTTCAGCTTAAGGCCATGGCTCTGGCACCAATTATCCTTTTCTATAAGGCCTCTCTGAAGGATGTTTGTGTCCACTGGAGTATCAATTATGGCGCCCAGTTTGCAGTCATCTGCGAACTTTGTCAGCCACAATCCTCCTATGTTTGCCTGTACCTCGGAAAAATAAATGCCGAACAAGAGGGGTCCCAGGACTGAGCCCTGTGGGACACCGCTTGTGACTGGCTTAGATTCTGACATAGCTCCAGCAACTCTGACCCTGTGGGTTCTGTCCTTGAGCCAGTTTGCAACCCATCTTGTGACATATGGGTTTACATTTAAGCTGGTGAGTTTGTCTATGATGCCCGAGTGGGGTATTGTGTCAAAGGCTTTTGCAAGGTCAAGGTAGGCTGTGTGAACTGCCTTACCCTCATCAATGGCCTTAGTGACTGTTTCAAAAAGTCGACCAAGTTCAAAAGGCAGGATCTGCCCTTGACAAAGCCAAATTGGGTAGGATCCAATGTCTGTAGGCCCCAATGTCTTTGTTTATGAGTTCCATAATGATCCTTTCCATAGCTTTGCAGACCAGGCTCGTCAAGCTTATGGGGCGGTAATTTCCAGGGTCCGTAGAAGCACCGCCCTTGTGAAGTGGGACCACTGTTGCCGTACGCCACTCTTTGGGTACGTATCCTGTAGTAAGGCTAAGATTAAACAGCAGCCTTATGTGTGGGTTTAGTTCCTCTTGGAGTTCATGTAGCACACAGCCCGGGACACCATCCGGTCCCATTGATGCTGTGTTTTTAGCTTTAGAGAGGGCGGCTCTCACCTGGGCATCTGAGATGTTAGGGAGGCTACACTCTGCTGGGATAGTTATTTCTCCTTTTGGGGGGGAGGGGAGGAGAAATTTGCACTGAACCTGTCTGCCAGAATGTTGGCAATGTCAGTGGGTTCAGTGTATTTTGTGTCATTTTGGACTACCTCTGAGCATATCTGGGAGTTTCCACCCAGGTTTCTAACATAGCTAAAGAAGGCCTTGTGATTGTCTTTTGTGTCTTTTGCGATTTTTCTCTCAAAGTTGGCCTTGGATGATTTTATGAGTGATCGTAGTTTTTTGCTAGTACTGATCAGAGATGCCTTCCCTTTTAGGGATTTTGTTCTGTCATGTAGTAGCTTCCTCCTCCTGTTGTAAAGTTTGTTTATGGCTGGGGTCCACCAGACCGGGCGCCTGCCTTTGGGGGAATGGGTCTTGGTTTCATTTGGGATTGCATGATCCATGCATTCTTGAAGGTGCCCATAGAAGGCATTTGCAAAGGATTCAGCAGTGTGGGTTGTGGTTTCCACTGGCCCAGGGGCCTTGAAGGATAACACTTCAGTCTTAAGAAGTGTGAAGTTTGCTTTTGAGAAGTTCTTCACTGTGGTCTTTTGTGCAGGGGGTGGGGGCGGGATGTGGATTTCCAGTGAGATTAATTTATGGTCTGATCTTACCAAAGAGGGATATACTTCCGGTGTGGAGCATTTTGTCCCCATGTTTGTGCTGATCAGGTCTAGTATATTGTCTCCTCTTGTGGGAATGGTGACTAGTTGTTCCATTGCATTTGAGTTTATGAATTCTAGGAACCTTTGGGCTAGGGTGTTGGGGCTTGAGTAATGTTCCCAGTCTATGTTTGGGTAGTTGAAGTCTCCCAAAATGATGGTATTTGGAGAGACATTCATACTCTCCAGTGTCTTCAGGAAGGCTGTGTGGGGTTCCTGAGTTTGAGAGGGTGGTCTGTAGCATGCTACAAACTGTAAGGCAGTTTTGCCTATGGTTAGTTGCACCTGGATAGTCTCCAATGCTTCGTGCGTTGCCACTAACCTGGAGGTGTGGGTATCTTTGATGAAAATGGATACTCCCCCTCCTTTTATGGTTCGGTCCAAGTTTTGGGGCCGGAAAGCATGATATGAGGTAAAACCTGATAGTGCTGGGGTGCTCTCAGGAGCCTTGAACCAGGTTTCAGTCACTGCACAGACATCGATGTTCTCCATACTGAGGAGGGCTTCGAGGGCGTGCATCTTGAGGTTTAGACTTCTGGCATTGAGCAACATTACCCTTAGTTTTTTTCCACTTGTCTTTTCTAGGGCGGTAGGTTTGTCATTTGAGCCTTGCCTAAAAAAGGCACTATGGGGGTGGCAAGAGCCTTGGCCAATATCCGGAAGCCCAGGGGTGACAGGTGCAAGCCATCACTTGCGAAGCAGCGTGGCTTGTCAAGCATGCCATCCCAAGCAGACAGACATTGGATCCCCTTAGAATGACACCAGTAATTAAGCCAATTGTTAAAACTGATCATTTTGTCTTTGTACTGTGGCATCATTCTTGGTGAGGGTAAGATGCTGCTCAGGGTCAGGGTCATACCGGCCTGGGCTACATAATCAGAGAGCTCCTCTATGTCTCTTTTCATGTAGTCCAGGGAGGTACATCTCAGGTCGTTCACACCGGCATGTACAATGACTGAGTCATATTTGTACTTGCTGTGGAGTGACCTGAGTGCTTGTGTTATGTGGTGGATTCTAGCTCCCGACAGGCAGCTTACTGTGACCTTTTCCTTGTTCAGTCTGGTGAGCGGGACGTCAGTGTGTCTGACTATGGAGTCACCTATTACAAGTGTGTCTGGCATGTTGTTTGGCCTTAAGGGTTGTGACTGTTTAGCACACTGACTTTGTGAACTATGGGTTGCATGTGCTGTGTCCTGAGGTGGTGGTTGCTTGGGTGTCTGCTTTGGAGGCCTCTGTTGTTTTGGTAGATTTTTAATCAGAGCCTCCGAGTATGTTTTTGTGTGTTTATGTGTTTGGTTTGCAGTTGTGATAGTTCTATGTGAGACTGGGTTTGTGGTGTGTGTGTGATTGCCTTCTCCTCCTGACTGGTCTTGCCAGTACTGAATTGAGAGAGCTCAGCCTCCAGTTTGGCTATATAGTTGCATCTCTCGCATATATTTGTATTTGTTGGGAGGAGGAGAGGGTTGTCTGTGTACATGAGGCAATTGTAACATTGCCTCAAGATTCCCAGATTCATCAGCTGAACAGGAGAGGACGCCAGCAACCGACCCTTCGACATGCTAGAAATAGTGAAAAAGATTGCTGTGTAACTGAGTCAGAAAGGACCTATAGGGAAACGGGTACTCAACAGAATTTAGGTGACTGAAGTACTTTCTTTTGTTTAAGAGTGCTTTACCTGTGTAAAAAATGCTTTAGGAGCAAGTGCTGAGCTCTTCAGATAGAGTATAGGCTATTTAGATTGCAAGTAGAACAGTTATAAGGGAAAAATTGATGAGCAGACTTGGCGGAGCCAGAAAAAGTTTAACCTAGTTTAATCAAGTTTAACCTTGTTTAACCGGTGCTGCGCTACGCGCACGACTGCAAAAAGCCGGACAAACGCGGATTTTAAGCAATGAACTACAAAAGAGCTAGGAATGGTCCCAAACAACCAATTACTACAGCTTCTTGTGCTGAGGTCACTTCCCCCAAGGACAGGTAGGCTGCTCAAGGCTCCCCACTCCCACTGGTGAGCAAAGAAACTTCCTTCTATCCAAGTAAGGTAATGGACAACACAGGAACTACACCACAGCCCAGAATACAGCAATGCCTGTAAACTGGTCTAAACTAGTCGAGAAAGGTGGGAAAACAAGGATTATTTTTTTGTTTTTTTTGCAGAAACACACAGAAAATGCATAGACAGTGATAAATTAGTTACACAGGCTAGCACACTTTAGTGGGCAGCCTCCACAGTTAAATTAAACAAACAAACAAGCAAACTTTCGATTAAATTCGACTAAATGTAACTTTAAGTGCAGTTTTTAAAATAAATGCAGTAATCAGTAAAAAAAAACAGTTCAGGCTAGTTCAAAGTAAGCAAGAGAAGCTATTTCCAGTGAAACCTGGGATGCAACTCCCAGACTTGTTCTGAGTTGATTCTAAACGACAAAAAATACACTGAACCCACAGACATCGCCAATATCCTGGCAGACAGGTTCAGTGCAAACTTCTCCCCCCCCTCCCCCCAAAAGAGCAAGTATCTATCCCGGCAGAGGGCTGCCTCCCAAACATCTCAGATGCTCAGGTGAAGGCTGCCCTCTCCAAAGCAAAAAACACTGCTTCCATGGGACCAGATGGCGTCCCAGGTTGCGTCCTACATGAACTACAAGAGGAACTAATCCCTCAAATAAAACAGCTATACAATCTCAGCCTCACTACAGGATATGTGCCCACAGAATGGCGTACAGCAGCAGTGGTCCCACTCCACAAAGGTGGAGCCTCTACGGACCCTGGAAACTATCGCCCCATAAGCCTGACTAGCTTAGTCTGCAAGGCTATGGAGAGGATCATCATGGAGCTCATAAACATAGACATTGGGGACCTACAGACACTAGATTCTACCCAGTTCGGCTTTGTCAAGGGCAGATCCTGCCTTTTGAACCTGGTTGACTTCTTTGAAACAGTCACCAAAGCCATAGATGAAGGGAAGGTAGTCCACACAGCCTATCTGGACCTTGCAAAGGCATTTGACACAATACCTCACTCGGGCATCATAGATAAGCTATCCAGCTTAAATATAAACCCCTATGTCACAAGATGGGTCGCAAACTGGCTCAAAGACAGAACCCACAGAGTGAGAGTTGCTGGAGCCATGTCAGACTCGAAACCGGTCACAAGTGGCTTCCCACAGGGTTCTGTCCTGGGACCACTCTTGTTCGGTATATACTTTTCCGAGGTACAGGCAAACGTGGGAGGAATATGGCTCACCAAGTTCGCAGATGACTGCAAACTGGGCGCCATAATCAACTCTCCAGCTGACACAAACATCCTTCAAAAAGGTCTCACAGAGGCAGATAACTGGTGCCAGTGCCATGGTTTAAAGCTAAATGCCAAAAAATGTATAGTCATACCCTTTGGCAAAAACAATGTGCCCACAAATTACCACATAGGCGGAAACCCATTAAGTACAGAGAAAGTTATTAGGGACCTGGGGACCCAAGTTGATAGCAATCTCTCTTTTGAAAACCACATTGCCAAAGTGGTTAGAAAGACCTTCTACATAGCCCACCTCATCACGAAGGGTTTCACATCTAGATCAAGAGAGGTAATCGTGCCTTTATTCATCCCTCATCAGGCCCATCATAGAATACAATGCCCTTTTGGGATGTACCTTACCCGACACCTGCAGCAATTAGAAAGACCCCAAAAGTATCTCACCAAGAGGATCAAGGGTCTCAAACAGATGCCATATGCTGCTCGGTTAAAAAACTCCAGCTCTACTCAGTTGCATACCGCCTACTTCGAGGCGATCTATGCCTGACATACAAAGCTATGTCAAATCCAGAATTAATGGACATGCTCCACCTCAGTAAATCTAAATCCCTTAGAGCCACACGCTCGAGGGACTTGAACCTCAGCACAGAAATAAATAGAACTTGCTGGAGGGACAGGTTCATAACCCAGAGGCTCCCTTCGCTCTGGAATAGAATTCCAGTTCATGTGAGGCATAGCACCTCACTGAATCTGTTCAAGAAGAATCTCGATAAGTGGATGGGGGATCGTAGGTTTGTACCAGGGATTACTCCTGTGTTACTATTAGACAGAGGCACAGTAAACTAAACCTTAAAAAGGGCACAGTATACTCAAATCAAGGGGTGGCGTAAGCCATACAGAATCGGGCTAGGCTTATAATTGCCCTAGGGCAGATAGCCTAGTATGAACCTATGAACCTATAAGAAGCAGATGAATGTCATGTCACATTATTTTATTATTTCAATACATCCAACAATATGAGAAATATATAAGTACACCTTGACCATATGCAAATATGATGCTAAGGTACAAATGTGCATAAAATCAACCAGTCACAATACTATGACTACTAGAATCATGTATTTCACTGTGCCACATCAGGTATCTGCTTTCTAAGGTAATAATTGCATTTGCAAATACAGAATTGTTAACGTCATTCAGTATTGAAGTTAAATATCTTATAAATGCTAGCTTTCCTAAAAAAATGAATATCTATTTCTGGATGTTGAACCCACACACAATTAGTCTGATGTACTCTTTGGCTAATGCAACATCTAAGACCTATTGTGGCAGTCACATAGGCTTCATATAACACATGTTTATAATATGTGCAATTAATAAGAATTGCAACAAAAATATTGTATTGTATACATCATAGCTTTGTGTGTGCATTCTACACTAAATATCATCACTGCCATGTTTAACATGATTTACACACATTATATTGGTATTCTATAGCAAGCAGTAATGATACATTCCTTGCAATAAACATAATTATGATACTCGTGTGCATTTACTGTGACATTCCTAATCAAAATGTTGTGACAAATGGAATTCTGACCCCATCTGTAAAGGTATCTATCAACTGAATTCGAATTGTGCATCAGCTGCCCTCTTTTTTAAGCATACTTTACTTAACACCTTATGCTACTGATGTGGTTAGACAGCAGGTGGATTTTATTCCCTGAGTACTGTCCAAAGTGCTGATATCTGAGCACTGCCACCAGGCCCGTTTGCCCTACAGAAGATGACCCAAATTAAATTTCTCACTTTGTTTTCCTTAGGAAAAGAGCCAAGTTTATGTGTTGCTGGGGAGAGCACAATTGCAAGAAGAGTAAAAACTCATAGGAAAACAGTAAACTAAAATTACATCAATGAAATGGTAGACCTAAAAATGACCAGAGCAAGAAGTGCATGCATTGCAGTGACACATTCATCCTTCTCACATCTCCTTTCCAGGTCAGAACTTTAATTTCTGGCCCATGCTATCAGGACTGTTCATAATGCCAAATAATATTAATTGGGGTAGGTAACAGCTCACATGTTGTTAGCAGTAATAAGCTTAGTTGATTTTCAAACAGCAATACAAAGATATTACAAAATGTGTTTAAGTATGTATTCAGACCCCCTCTTTAGAATTAAAATGTAACAGGATGTGAATCCTGCATCCCATGTCTTCTTTCTATGAACTCAATATATGTACACATTGTGCCACAGATAATGTTACCTGACTGATGTCTTTTCTTAATGCGTACTATGCATAGTGCTGATGGCAATGCAACAGCACCAGGCTTGTCTGTGCTACAGAAGACAGCCAAATTAAATGTGTCACGTTTTTCCTTTCAAAAGTGATTCATGTTTACATGCTTCTGATCATAACACAAATGCAAAAGACATCATAGAAACATAATTTTAATAAGAAGGACCAAGGTTACCATGTTTAATGGATATGTAGCAAGGAACAAAGCTGATATAGCAGTATCATGACACAGTCATCATTTTCATATCTGTTTGCACAGTCATAACTAGCATTTAGGTTACATGCAACCAGGATTTCATATAATAGCAATTGCTCAGAAAGTGGAAACACAGACAATGACATGAGGTCACTTTTGCCGCAGTATATATAATTGCGCATGACATCAAAGTTTACAATACATTGTATAAGTGGCATGATGACAAATGATGACATATGGATACTTTCTCCAGCATATATGACACATATATCCTCATTACACATGTTACTAATTTCGTGTTAGCACATAGTAAAACGTTTCATATATTACAACATCTATAGCAGCTATTATTATTAGTAATGAGAAGAGTTGAGTTTAAAATAAGCACACCTACATGCCAAACATTCATGTAGACTACTGGTAAAATATGTAGCCCATCTCACAAACTTTAGTCTGTTCCTTTCATATACAACAATGGATGTCAATAGTTATTCTGATTCCTGTAATAAAAAAAAATTCTGTAAACTGGATTCAAACCCCATATCACCTGTCTTATGTCTAAGCACTTACTTCACATACACATTGTGCCACAGAGATAGATATTGATTGGTAGAATTTATCCACTTTATACTATGCAGAGTGCTGATGTCCACCCACCTGTGTGGAGGTCATTTGTACTACAGAAGGCTACCTTAATTGATTGTTTTCACTTTTGTTCTGTAGTTCACTGCTAGGGACCACTGCCAGCCAGAGTGCACAATGTCAAATGGAGCACAAATTATGAAAACAAAACAAAAAGAGAACTAGTGAAAGACTGAAAACATTACAAAATAAATACTTAAAATATATGTTTTGATATTTCCTCAACTATCTTGTTTCAGCATGAGCTTATGCTCTTAAAACATCATTATTTTCACACAACCACAACCACTTCTGCATTAGAATGCCAGGAAACCAAAAAATTCACAAGACACACATGATATTCTTATCAGATAGACTGCGAATATAGAAAGGAGCTTACATATACTCAAGATGTGACATGGAATCAATGGACATTACCAGATGAAACTGAAAGAATTTTTGACGTTTGTCTTGTATAATTTGCAGTTTGATGTGTGGATGACTGTGATACTGGCAACAGGGAAGATAAATCTTTCTTCATACAATATAAAATGACAAACTGAAACACTGCACCTCTTTTCTTTTTATTTTGTGAACATCTTTCCGTATCTATGCTTCTATAACAAGACTCACATGTGCTTTGCCTTGCACCTGATATATGTTTCATTGATTAATCTACTTCCTTAAAATTACAGACATAATTGTACTCAGACGTATAAGCTGTTGTCATAAGCAATTCATATACGTGTTAGGAATATTGCTCTCCTAAGTCAGTCAATGGTAGTCATAAAATGTCTTGTAAGCTGACACACCCTGAGTAAGTGTACATCAAAGAGGAATGACTATGAAAAACTGATTGATACTGCAGGCAGACTAATCATTCACACTTGCAAGCAATTAGCAACTAACCCTTCTCAGTGTTTGGCAAAGCAGATGTATGGTGTGGGCATGCATTCATGCATGTCTTTACACCATGTTTACATTCTCTGCACTTAGTGCAGATTGTGGAATTCATTAATGTTATTGCATTCACACCTCATTTGCATACTGACAGTGCTGAGAGGGCTGAATCTGCACTATATAAAGTAGTTGTGTAGCTAAGGAACTAGTACCATAGTAGGGGAGACTGTATACAGAGAGCTTGATAATGCTACTTGCTTTGAAAACTTGTTGCTAATTTTAAAAATGACTTGTTGCACAGGTAGGTTTCTGTTATGAACAAACTGATGTATTTAAACCTTAGTTATGGATTGCACTTCACAATACAAGTATTGCTTTACAGTATGCATTTGTCTCTGTAGCTGCTGGCATAGGCATATATATCACAGTTATTTATTGACCATGCAGTATTTTTCTACATAATGATTACAGTTTAATGGACATTTCAATCTTTAAAGCTGACCACTTTGTTCAGAATACTGTCATATTAGTTAGTATCAGGGGTCATGGGTTTTTGCATTAGTAGCAGAGACAATATTTTTAAGGATCTGATGTCTTCCTGGCTGCCCTCCATCGAAGTGCATATCAGACCAAAAATGTTAACCATTTTCCTTGGCAGATGTATATTATTTTTTAAATGTTGTAATGTACTACAGAGTGACATACATATTTGTACTACTACCAATTTATTTTCAAGTTCTTCTTTTGTTTTGCACTGGGGGGAGAATAAATTTGTATTTAGCTGTTTGTGCTCATATGAAGCCTTTCTTTTTCATGTATTTTGTGTATGATGGATGGATACATTCATATATTTTGGGGGTTTATCCATCTTTTTTTAGCATATGTATTTCTTCTTTCCTATTATGTTTCATCACATGCAGGGCTATTGCACTGAAAACATCTGCTTCCCCTAAACCTACACACATGGACATGTGGTCATTCAAGCCCTAAATCACAATGTATCATTCCTATTTGACAAAGGCATTGGTGACAAGTCCTCCAAAGACCATATCTGGGAACAGGTGGTGAATTATGTTAATGCAGTGGGAAGCCATGAAAGCACATATTCCAAAATAAGACATACGGCCAGTGATATGCTTATGGTGGCCACACATTAGGAATCTGCAATTGACAGTGAACATATGACTAAGGGGGAGGGGCAGGGTCTTCCTACCAAACCATCACTGACTGAAACAGATGTGTTCCTGTCCACTGTCAGAGACCCAGACAGCTCAGAGCAGGTTTCAAACAGAATCCTTGATGGGGGAGGGGCTGATGTGGAAAACAACCCAAGTGTGTCTACTGCAGAACTTCCAGGTATGCTATTTAAATAAATGTCATGACAGGCTGAGGGTGACAAAGTTGAATAGGGTATAGTGTGGTTACTCCACTTGTACAGCTGGTTGATTCTCCCTATAGCCACCAGGATGTCAGTGTTCTACATAGGTGGGTTGGTAGATGATAGATGTACTTAGAGGAGGCCTGCTACTCATCATGCTCCTGATGTTGGTGTGTCAGTATGTGCCCTACAGTGTATGTGTAAGGCCATTACTGAGACATAGGCACATTCCACAAGGGCCTCAGAAAAGATAGTGTGAGTACTAAATATTGTGCATTCTGACATGTGGGACTGCTTGAACTATGTGGGTAGGTGAATGACACATTGGATCAGGCAGTGTCATAAATAGAACATCTGCTGGGGGAGGGTCAGCATTCACATAGTTGTAGAGCTCCTACATTGCCTGGTGTTACCCAATTTGGCCATGCAAGATCCCATTCCTGTACTGGTAATTTTTCCTCTGCAACATCAGTGATTGTACTGTCCACACTCAGACATGGTAGATCACATGGACATGGTCCTGGATATAGTCATTAAATAGTCATGATGAGAGCTTGTAAAAACAGACATCAGTAATGGTCAGGTAGCAGACCAAATTCTAGCCAGAATCATGGAACTAGAAGTGCAATTCCTGGCAGAGGTACTTCTCATATGGGGAGGGAATGATGACACAGATCTGACTAGTATACCATGCACAGCTCACACCTGTCTGAGATACAGTGCTAGCACATTGCTTGATTGTGTTCATGCAGACACACCTACATTCAACACATTCAACAAATACTAGCTCATACCACTTCACAAACGCACAAATGCCAGCGCACACACACACACACACACACACACACACACACACACACACACACACACACGCACACACGCACACGCGCACACACACACACACACACACACACACACACACACACACACACACACACACACACACACACACACACACACACACATGCACACAGTTTACTTATCCAAGCGGTATTGTTGACTGTTAAATATATCTTGCTACTGGCCCTCAAATTGGATAGTTAAGTAATACATTTTTGTTTTACTTGCTCACACTCATTTTTTCATGTCAAGATTGTCCTCTCACCACCATCACCTGATAGGTGCATTTTCTTACACCAGTACTTGTACCCCATGCATGTAATGATGACTGCGCTCTGCCCTTTGCACATTTCTTTGTGATTTTGGGTTGCATAAATGTCTGTTGCACAAAGTAGATAGCTAATGTTTGCTTACTTAGAACCTACCTTTAATGTAAATGTTTTGCAGAATAAATGCTCTTAATCAAATTTCATAATTTGTTGTGCATTATTTTTCTGTAATTGTTGATCCTCTATGTATCCGTGTTGTTACTCATGAAGTCAAAGTAAATGTTTACACCTTGCTTACTATTTGAGTTTTGGAAATGATGCTACCTTTGATCTACTCACTGTGGCCAACTGAAAGGCTTGATGCACATTAGTGGGCAAAATCCATAGCTGTGTATTGCAAACATCAGTCACAAGGTATTACTGACATTACTGTGCACCTGGGGCATGTTATTACCTTAGGGACATGTGAGGATTTGCACAACAAAGTAATAATTTATACAACTGTTTTATTTTTTTCTATACAAGTATCAAACTTACCTTGGGAATAATGTAGATGCATGATGTCTTCTGGGGCAGGGGAGGGTTGCCATGTCTGATGCTAACAGAATACTACCATTTAATAAATAACAAATAATGCACTATTGTGTGTGCAGTGTGCTACAACACTTGCATTATAGCTGCACTTAATGTAGTCATTCATGAATCTGATCCCAGATATTAATGATGATTTGAAACAATGTATTTATTTTTTCTATATAGTATAATGTTGTTTCTAGTCATATTGTTATAGGGGTAAATAAAAATTGGAATATTTTAATGAGGGCGGTTAATTTTAAAAAAGTATCTACCTAAGGTATGTTTTATTTTTTTCTCCAGTTAGTAAAAATATAGGGAATATATTGTGCCATACTTATTTTTCTTTATCTACATAAGTATGTGAAAATTATTAGACAGATTAAGCAAAAGGGCACGGCCCCCTATACCAAGTGTGCATTTTGTCCTTATGTATATGAAACATTTGATACAATTAATAGAAAGTAGAAATTAAGGGCCACTTTAACTTTTCTAGTTTGGCAATAGTTTTTATAATTCATTGTCTCTGTCATTTATATTATGTGGGGGAGATCAAAAGAGCTTTTTCAGCTAGAATTAAATATCTTCTTAGGCATATCCATAATAGTGACATGAATAGCCCATTTTGATGAAATTCATGCTAACAAACTGGAAGGTTTAAAAGTTACTGTTTTAGAACAAACACATTTTTATTCTCATTGTGGATGTAGTGTTAAGAATGTGTTACTGTTCAAAGAAAGTGTTTGCATTTTTAAATGTAATACATTCCAACCTTATGCACTTAATGATTTTTGTGATCGGAACGTTTTTCTGAATTCTATTTGATAATCTATTGTGATTTAATTTCCTTTTTCTTAAATAAAAGGATTTTTATGTGTTGGTTTTATCCTTCTTGAAAGGCTTGCTGCCGAGGCACCTGGAGAATAAATGTTTGATGAAAACTGTCGTT
The DNA here is from genome assembly GCF_019279795.1 of Protopterus annectens. Lineage (NCBI taxonomy): Eukaryota > Metazoa > Chordata > Ceratodontiformes > Protopteridae > Protopterus > Protopterus annectens. Next base: position 266,203,471 of record NC_056726.1, on the reverse strand, counting down.
TTTATTTTTTATGTTCAGCTTGTTAATTTAGTATTAAACAATGACTGTCCATTAATATTCAAAAATGAGCATGTTGATTGTTCAGCCCAATCAGCGTGTCCATTGCAAATCCGAGAATATACCAATGGAAAAAGGTCCGGTCACCCGGACTTTTTTTCCTTAACAAATGCAGTAAAAAATTTTACTTTTATTTCATTTTTTTTAAATAAGCTCACAAAAATGAAGACTAAAATGAACAACGGCGACAACACAGAGAAAAATAAAAGGATAATCAGGTACCTTATACAAAATTAAATAAACTTACCTGATTATCCTTTTATTTCCTCTGCCCATCTCTCCTGTACATTAAAAGCTTCCCGATTTGTTTCTTTCTTTTCTTGTTTTTAGTTAAAAATATTCCTTTCTCCATTGCTTCTTCACACAAAACTGGTGTACTGCAAAAGTGTAGGAACACAAGTCCCATATGCATGCGCAGTGCATAAGCAATGCTCCAAGATATCAAGGGAAAAGAAGAAGACTACCGCGGTGGCATTATATAAAAGCATTATTTAAGAAAAGTAAGTCATTTTTTTCTTAAATAATGTCATTGTATGACAGCAATAATCAACTCTATGCTGTGGTATATTGAAGATTTACCAACGGTTGCCTTTGTTTAATCATTCGGGCATCACCCTCATGATTAACCCACACCAACCATGGCTAAATCTTCAATATACCACACCAACATCATTGGTTATTGCTATATTATACTACAGTTCAAGGGCAAAGTCAACTTGTCTGCTGCTATCACTCCAAAGTTGGCGCCATGTTAGCACATGGATTTTTTTTTCATTTTTTTAATTTGTATTTATTTTTAGGGATAGAGCTTTGATATCCATGGACCTTTAACAGCTATAAAACAGGAGCATTGTTTGGTTAAGTGACACACGGTTAGGCAATGGAATCTGAGGGAATCAAACCCTAGATGAATCAGTCTCCATTGAAATGTGGTGTGATTTTTGGAATTTTGCATGCATATGAATATTTTTTATTGCAAACTTCAGATGAAAACATTAAAAATTGCCAAGACTCCATGTATATGCTTGTTAAATTATATATAAGCTGTTGTATATAGGCTTTTAATGTTGTCAGGCTTTAACATGCTGCCTAACATTTTCTGATTACTATTATCCCACAACTGTAAGACAAACAGGCATGGTCAACATTACTGTCTTGTTTAAGATGATGTTGGTTTACAAAAAAACAGACAAAGCCTATAGTTTGGACAAGATAAACTGCATTCAGACCAATACCTGTGAAATAGAAACTGGTAGAGTTCTTGAGGTACTCCTAAGAAATTACTTCTTTTACGTCTGAGATCAAAACGTTTAAAATTCTCAAAGTCCTGAGAATGCATTGTCCAGATTAAATATAAAGATTTAATTTTGGTATATTTTACCATAATTTTCACCACATCAATATGCCCTTCCTAATAATTAGAGTAATAGTTTTGTTTCATAGGTGATTTTGTGTACATACAAGGTGAACATTTGTAAATGAAGAAAAATATTATTTTGTCATCTATTTAAAAAATAAGATCTATCCACTCTTGAAAAATTCTCAAGAAAATGAGCAAACTAAAGTGATATTTCATGTTTCAGAGCTTTATAATGTTTTGCAGATGTCTATTTCTGAGTATGAAGCTTGCATTGACCCCTCCCCCATATCATGCTTCTGCTGTTCTGGACTTACAATATGTTGCTATGCTAATGAGATATACATATTACATCTTGCAATTTTCATTAAAGTTGTTGTCTCATTTATGGTGCTCAGAATTGTCTTTCCAAACCAAAGTCATATGTTCAGTTATTATGAAATGATAATATTATGCATAAATATTTTCATTATGAAATACAACCTCTTATATTCATTTTTTATATATTTTTTATTTTACTTTTGTTTACCAGATTTGTCTGACTGTGTTTGGTCAAAAAACCCTTTTCAACAGAGGCCCAGAGAGAAAAGCTACAAGATATTATAAACATTTTTAAACATACATTCATTAATATGCATGAACAGGCATTAAGTAATATACATTAACAATTACACATTCATTTGCTAGTTAGATTACATTCACATAAGATAAGGCAAACTATTAATGTGTAAAAGATTCTTATGCATTAGTAGAAGCTGAAAATTGAGCATTTGGAGAGGTGTACTAGTGGGATTATCAAATAGATCATGTGATTTAGTGCTTAGGTACTCAAAGAAATGAAGGTGATGTAAATATTGAAGTTAAGAAGTGGTGTATAAAGCAGGTTAATAGATAATTATATATATATATATATATATATATATATATATATATATATATATATATATGGTTTACCATCAGTAGATCTAACCTGACCCCATCAAATGATGGGATCATTGACCTACTTCCACGAAACCGACAATGTTGAATTCCTGACATTGTAGAAATACGACTCGCAGTAAATCTCAGAACAAGCTTTAAGATGGGTCGAGATGGAGGCAAGATTCGTACTTCGACAATGTCAGGTTCAACATTATCGTCGTTCACCCTCCTGACTTCAACTGAAGTGGGTTCGACTGAACCCACTTCAACCTTCTAATTGTCACCTATATATATATATATATATATATATAGAGAGAGAGAGAGAGAGATAGATATAGCTACTGTAAAGGTTGTCTTTCAAGTATAGAAGTTGGTGTGAGCAGTGTCATAAAGCTAATTATATGACTGGGAGATGCTAGTAAAACCATAAGGTATTGGCAAATGCAAATTGTGTGGTATAGGATTCAAAATGAAGAGAAATGGTTTGATGACATAGTAAGTTGATGATAACAGCGACATTTATCCTGAAGAGATACGTTAGCAGATGCTTTGATTTGAAAGGTGAAGTTTTAGCTGTTTTTAAATTAGTTTGAAATTTGAATGACTTTCAGTGGTAGTGGAATTTGGTTCCATAGTTTAACTACACTATCTGAATATAGACTGTAACTTGAAGTATTGGGTGATTTGGTTATAGTGATTAGTGATTTTTATCCAGACCGTAACATTGGGGGAGTATTGCTGCATTAAGTTGTTAAAGGATGGGCAATTTTCTGGCTTATAAAACATTTTGTGTATTGTAGTTAAATGAGAGAGAGCTAGGTAATGTGGTAGTTCTAACCAGTTTTAATTTTCCATGGACTAGGCATTGGTGTGTTCTATTGTTTGGCAAAGCATTGACATTTTTTCTGAGCTGTTAATAACATTCCCCGGGATTCATGAAGCTCGGCGCAAGGACGGCTTTAGCCTTGCGCTGACCATGCAGCATAGAGATGGCGCAGCAGCACCACATGCATATTAATGAAGGCATGCTGCCACAACGGCCATGTGCATAGAAACGTGCATGAGTGCAGGGGGTGTCTAAGCGCTGCACGGAGGCATGAACGTGTCTGCTGCATACGTGCAACCTAAAATGCTGACTAGTACAGCCTACCTCTAATTATAATCACTCCTGTTAGTGTCCATGGACACTAACATGTATGCAAAGCATACAAGACAGTCTTGCAAACACCAAAATAGAAAGTAAACACAAAGGCACGTAGCTGAATATTGAGTCCCCGTCCCTCAAACAAATGACATTTAAAACCCTGTGCCCGTATTCCATTGTAGTGTGGATAGTTATACCAAGTGGAAGTGAAACGCATTGTGTTAGTGCGCCACCGCCATTTGCTAAGCCTAGCCCAATGGTTAGGGTTACCACCTGTCCCACATTGTGAGGGACATTCCCCCTCTGGGCAGTTGTGTCCATACCAAAACCATTATAAATGTCAAATGTCCTGCGATTGTAGGACATAATTATGTCCCATATTTTATGTAATAGTCCCATACAATAATTATTTCTGTATGTAAAATACCTAAATGTTACAAGAAATAGAATAAGCAACTAAGCGAAACCGAATAAGCAAATAAACTGCTACAACAATAAGCTTACATTTAGGCATAAAACTAAAATACTATACTTTGTACTGACCGTGGGTATGTGTTGGCCTGTAAAATCTGATGTGTGTCCCGAAAATGTCCCATTTTGGTCATATGAAAAGGTGGCAACCCTACCAGTGGTCATAGCATTCGCTCAATATCTGCCCATTCTTGGTCCAAGTCGTCCTTGTCAGGATGGCCCAAAGATGAACGGGTATTACCCGGGTCTACCTACCATGTCATGAAAGATAAGTATTTGCGTGTACCTATGTGCGTGAAGTACAGCATGTGGAAGATCAAAAATGCTAGGGTAGTCCTCACAACCATATTGGTACAAGAGATATGTAGTGTACGTACTGTGTTCTGTTGACTGTGCCATGGGCCATCAACCAGAGAAGGGATAGATGGTGTGTGTGGAATATGGGGGTGGAGGGTGACGGGTAATGTAATAATTCGCCAAGGGGAGACTGGGTGGGATGCACAATAGGTGAAATGGAGGTGTACGAGGGAGCAGTGGGTGAATCAGAAAGAAAATCAAAGAACAAACATTCACATCTGCAATACAATCTGACAGGCCATACTGTAGGACACAATCCCACAAACATATGAACATTAAAATGTGCGATACACATGTACAGAAAAGTTATCGGCACATACCCACATAATGGTCTGGCCTGAACTGAGCCATCCAACACCAACACACCTGGATACATAACTGAATACCCATCATCCCCTCCACAGCACACCACCCCCCCTTCCTGAATGTCCACCAAAACCACCCATACTCGGGCTGCTAGCTTGACGTAGCCATATCTGCACATAGTGACCTCTACTCATATCTAGTAGGCAGTCTCACCCTAGGCAGTCTCAGGATTGCAAACTATGTATCCATTGCATGTATAACCCTACCTCATTTTTATAAAGCCAAAAGAATCGAGGTCATTGGTCCCCACAATTTTTGGATATCCCTCACGAGATAAGTATCTGTTCTAAACATTAGACTTTGGTGTCACGACACAGTGTCCAGTCCTGTAGACATTTGGACACAAGTTGTACGAGCAATAGTTGTCCACAAGACTGCTCAGCCTCCAGCCAGTCCTGCAGAACCTACGACCTGGGATTAAACACCTGACCATGATGCATGTTTCCCCACGTGCATTATCAGGAATATATACCTTACACATTCACATAGTGGCAGTTGGATATAGGGTGATTAAGGCGCTTTAAAGCAGACGTAAGTAGGGTTACCACCTGTCCCACTTTGCGAGGGACAGTCCCTTTTTGGGCAGTTGTGTCCTGACCAAAAATAATACAATGGCAAATGTTCTGAGATTGTAGGAAATAATTATGTCCCATATTTCATGTAACAGTTGCATAAAATAGTTATTTCTGTATGTAAAATACTTAAATGTTACAAGAAACAGAATAAGCAACTAAAATGCTACAAGAATAAGCTTTCATTTAGGCAAATAAGTAAAGTTCTAACCTTTGTACTGACCGTGGAATATGTGTCAGCCTGTAAAATCTGATGTGTGTCCCGAAAATGCCCCACTTTGCCATTTGAAAAGGTGGCAACCCGAGACGTAAGCGGGTATGCAAGCGTGTATGCGCGATGATAAGTGGCGATGATTCAACAGTATGGGAAATGCAAATAAGCATGTAGGTGTATATGCATGTGTATGTACAGACCGATATATATATATATACATATATATATATATATATATATATATATATATATATATATATATATATATATATATATATATATATATATATATATAGATATGTAGATATGAAAAAAGAACATGGTCACAATATAGCAGTCATACCGAATGCGAAGGGAAACAGCAGCAGAACCTCCCGTAATATTTAGTGCTGTTATATCAGGTTGGCCAGAGGTGAGCACACCTCTGCATCCCCAGCCACAGGTAGGATGCTAAAAGTGGAACTAACGATGTCCTGGTGCTAAGTCTAACTTTGCAATCCCAGTCCCCAGTCAGACAAGCCTAAACCCGGATGACAACATAAACACCCTGACAATCAAATACATGTATGTGCCAGGACTATAGGCTTTGAAGGTCTAAATATACTTTGAGTGAGTCAACATGCGGCAACGGTCCAGAGCAGTAGGGAATGGCGCATGTGTAGTAGTGCGGTTTTCCCAACAGGTAAATGGATGCCTGCTGTATTAGTGAAGTGTTGAGGCGTGTGTTCAGGTAACTATGAACCATGGGTATATATATAAATGAAGCAGAACACCAATAGTGTAGTGGTTAGAGCATCTGACTATCAAGCAGACATTGCCGGTTGGACTGCAGTACACACCAGTTATGACACGTAATCCGTATACGAGCATATCTTGCTAATTTTACGCTGTATAATGATATAATACCAATTAAATGTGAACTGGGGTGATCTATCACAGTAAGAATGTAGAAAGATTTTGCGTGACGTAAATCGGTGGTTAAATGGAAAACCGCAGCTGAAAAGTGTTGTACTCACCCTTTCTCCAATGGCCCTTGTTCTGCCCAGCAACACAATATACCACGTCAGCAAGGCCTGATATATATATATATATATATATATATATATATATATATCTATATAGAGTAACCACCTGTCCCACTTTGTGAGGGACAGTCCCTCTTTGGACAGTTGTGACCTGTACAATTAGTGTCAAATGGCAGATGTCCTGAGATTTAACGACAAAATTATGTCCTATATTTATGTAATAGTTGCATAAAACAGTTATTCTGTATCTGAAACACCTAAATGTCATAAGAAACTGAATAAGCAACTAAAATACTACAAGAATAAGCTGTCAGTTAGGCAGAAAGGTGAGGTCCTGTCCTTTGCACTGGCTGTGGGTATGTGTCAGCCTGCAAAATCGTGATGTTTGTACCAAATAAGTCCCACTTTGACCATTTGAAAGGGTGGCAACTATATATATATATATATATATATATATATATATATATATATATATATATATATATATATACACATATACACAGAATGAATATGGGAACAAGAAAGCATTCATAAAGAATCCGAAGAAACATAGCTGGCCAGAGGTGGCCAAAATCCCTGCGTCTCTAACCACGGGTAAGATGCTAACAGTGGGAGTAACTTTGTCCACGTGCTAAATCTGACTTTCAAACGGGTACAGGGCTGTCCCGGTCCCCAGTTGAACAAGCCTAAACCCGGATGACCACATGAACACCCTGACAATCAAACACCCATATGTGCCAGGACTATAGGCTTTGTAGGTCTGAACATAGTCAGAATGAGTCAACATGGGGCACGGGTCCAGAGCGGTAGGGAATGGCGCATGTGTAGTAGTGCAGTTTTCCCAACAGGAAAATGGATGCCTGCTGTGTAAGTGAAGTGTTGAGGAGAGTGTTCGGGTAACTATGAACCATGGGTATACATATAAATGAAGCAGAACACCAATAGTGTAGTGGTTAGAGCATCCGCCTAACGAACAGGCATTCACGGTTCAAGTTCGACTATAGCACATATCATTTTCCTTGTGGAATGAATGTCGCTCTCCTGTAAAGCCGACATTTAAACATGTAAAAGTGAACGTGTGTATAGCATGGGACTATTAACCAGATCCCTTCAATCAAAGTGGTACTGTCATAATGAATAAGGCACAAGTAGCCACAAATAAGTGGCAGTAAAAATATGTAACGCACAGTAAGCATAGGTGAGTGCACCTGCGCGGGTGTAAGCAGCTCCCAGCATAGGAAATGTATGTTTGTATGTCCAGATGTAATATATATATATATATATATATATATATATATATATATATATATATATATATATATATATATACATGCACACACATATATATGTGTGTATAGATATATATCTACATACATGATATATATATATATATATATATATATATATATATACATATGAAGAATGAACGTCGCAATAATAAAACATACACAAGGGATATGAAGGGAATCAAGAGCAGATATGGTATTATATAGTGCTGTCAGTGTATGTCATAAAAGGCTGCCCAGGAGTGAGCAGAGCACTGCTACTCACACCACAGGCAGGGTTTTACCAGTTGGAGTAACATCATTGAATTGCTAAGTCTACTTTGCACATAGAATGCAGTCCATGCTGGGACTACCAAAAATTGTAAAGTGCAAATGGCTGTAATCCATAACCTCAGGAAAGGCATGTATGTGCAAATGTACATGGCGGGAGACCCTGTGAATACACGAGGTGGGACAAAATGTGTGTATGGCCCCAAACGCTCTGGAGAGGGCAATGTGTAAAGGTGTGTCATGGCTGCGATAACAAGTGGATAATGGCTGTTACGTGTTTAAATTCAACACGGCTTTGGTGGAAGAACTATGGATATGCAATTATGGATCCAGGCATGCCAGGGTTGAATGGCCCGACTCTAATGGACTGCCTCGTGGAGGTCATCTAGTTCATAATAGGTTTGTATACATACACACATGCAGACAACAATATGTTAAAATACATTCTCTGTAACATATGCATTCCATTTGTTGGCATAAATAATAGGAATGTGCACATACAAACATTGACAGTAGCTGAAATAATAGGCTGTGCAGAAGAGGGATGGGCGACTCACACTGTATCACATTCCAGTTACCATACTTGATTAGTAAAGGCATTGCCTCCACATCAAAAGAAGTTATAACCCCTATACTCAGCACTTATCCGGCCCATAATTGAGTATAACACCCCATTCGGTATGTACCATACTAAGCACCTACAGCAATTAGAGAGACCTCAGAGGTTTCTAACAAAGAAGATCAAGGGTCTCCAGCATGTGCCATACAGACAGATTAAAATCCCTTTCATTATATTCTGTATTGTATAGACTTCTTAGGGGAGACTTATTCCTAGCCTGCAGAGCAACCCAAGACCCAAACCTAATGAACTTAATGCATATCCATAAATTAAATGGGTCTAGAGATACTCATTTTAGGGACTTAAATATGGCCTACTACTTAAATAGGACATGCTGGAGGAACACATTTATCTCCCAGCAACTGCCATGTCTTTAGAACAGGCTACCAATTCATTTGAAACACAGCAGCTCTATGACACTGTTCAAGAAGAACCTGACTAGAAGATGGGCCGCCATAAATTCATACTGGGGATAGTGCTCACAACCCTCATGGACATGGGCAGTCATGATTAATTGCAGTTTTGGATATTGACTAGTACCTCGACAGTATTACACTGGGTTGAAACAGCTAGACTTAAAATGACCTCCGGGTCGATAGCCTAGTAATCTCCTATGATCCTATGATCCATGGGGTTTTTGTTTTCTTTATTCTTTTTCTTCATACAGAGGCCAGGCTACCAATTATTTTCAGGAAGGAGGTATTGAAGTACTGTATGGCTTCATTGAGGGGTAGGATTTTTAAGTGTGCCCAGGTAATACTTAATATTAAATTGTTGATGGTTTGTTGGTTAAGTATAGTAGTACTTCTAACTGTTTTTATGGAGTGTTTTTTAGGAGGGTAGATGGTAGATCTGGGAGATAGTTACTTAGTAAGACTGAGACTGTACCTGAGGAGGAGAAATTGGAGGGGTGAGGTACAAGAATCCAGTCTAAGGTGGAGTGGCTAGTAAAGTCTTTATTGTACCTAGTCGGGTTGGTGATTAGTTGTTTGAATCTGTACAGGTTAATACTTGTGGTGTGGAAGTTTGCAGAGACGGTTTGTCAATTTATATTCATGCCAGTTAGGATGACAGTTTCTACCTTGATATCTTCAGTAGCCCAGCATAGGTTTATCTTCCAGGACTGGTATATTGTTTCCATGAGGGATGTAGACTATGATGATACATATTTTTTAGAGTTGTTAAGGTTTAGGGAGGTTATTAGTAATTCGGCATTATGAAATTTGTGTATATTATGAGGGTATAGAATTATGTTGAGTCTGGAGGGTTAAAAGAGAGCTATTCCTCCACGTTTCTTTTTTGGTCTGTCTAGTCTGTATATGGTGAAGTTGGGAGGTATAATTTCGATATCTTTTATGCTGGGGTTTAGCCAGATTTCTGTCAGGGCTAATATATCTGGTTTATTTTGTTCTATCCAGGCATGTAGGGAGGTTGTTTTATTACATATGTTTCTTAGGTTGATGGTAAATAGGTTTAGGCTCTTGCAGTTTGCTTGTTTGTTTGGTCTGGGTTTTGGGTGTATGTCACCACTCTGTAGTCATTTGTGACTTAGGTAATAATATAGTGGGTTGTCCTTAGTTTTGAGGTAAGGATTTAGGGGTATGAAGTGGGTTCTAATGATAATATTTGTTTTTATTTTGGTATTGGAGTTGTAGGGGAAAGGATAGTAAAATAGTTGGGAGGAAATTTTTGAGTAGTGTCTTTGTTTTTGAGGTATGCTGTTGGAGGATGTTGTTGTAGAATAGCTGGCTAAGATGTTTTATTTATGATTGTTGTAGCTAAGCTTAAGAAATAAAGTGTTGTGAATAAAAAGGACAAGAGTAGAAAAATATGTGAGATGTAGTAAATGGTAGTGTGTGAAAGGGTGAATAGAGTCCAGATAAGTTTGATAGGTTTGAGTTTATCCTATGGAGAATGGACAGATTTGAAATTGTGCTATTACTTTGGTGGGAAGTAATCTGACTTAGGAGTTGATTATGGGTGGGATCTGTCTAACTATAAATATGTGGATATGGGGGTGGGTAGGGTGGAGAATGGAGCAGGAAGAATCTTGAATGCAGATTGTGATTGTAAGAAAACTATCTAGAAGGTATTTACCAGGAATGACTCTACTGTTTTGGGTAGCAAGATAAATGCAAAAAGATGAATTGCTGGCAAAAGTTAACATTTACTGGTGGCTGTAAGGAATTGTTATGACAAGGATCTAAGCAGGTATAGGGACAATGTCCAGGAAAGTATTGTATGCTACTTTGTGCAGGGAGATAATTGTTAGGTATGATAAAGCAAAACCAGAATATATGCAGAAGGCTGTTGACTACATAAAAATTTAGGACATACATTAACTTTTAAAAGTGTGCTAAGCAGTCCTTGAGGCTGTGGTGGTTTTGGGAGAACTGCCAAACTTTAGGTTAGGTGATACAATTGTGGGTATAGTGCAATAGGAGAATCTGAGAGAGGAAGAGAGTGCAGTTAGCGGGAACAAGATAGAGTAACTAGAATACTGGTGAAACAATTCAGTAAGCTGTTCATAATAAAGCAAGAGCTAGACAGTACCACATGTTACAAATGAGGGATTCAATATGCAGTTCTTATGGAAAACATCTGAAATTCAACCCAAGTATCAGACTTTAGTGCACATAAATAAGCAGGTCCAAAAACATGTGCAAGACTAGTACAATATTATACATGGAATAATGGCAGCAAAAAAAGATAAAAAAAGCAGTTCTAAGCAGAAGCATTTAAAAAACGGAAAGCATGTCCATTGGCTTAAGTGCCCTTTAAGAAAAGCATCCATTATGAACAGGAGTAATAAACCCACACAAACCTACAACTTACATTACTGTGTGCTCTATTAAATATTTAACCATTTAACCTTCAGCCTACGTATCCCAAATGTCATGTGCTTAATCTGTGATGTCTTCCACTAAATATTTTTTTTATTATTTCAAATAAGATGTCTTAAACATTACATGAAATAAAGATAAATAACATATTTACAATTCTAAAACATTACTAACTTCAAACCATTATATAACTATTTACATTGGTGTCTATGCAAATAACATTGAAATTCTATATTATATAAAGTTAGAAACATAAGATGATATATCTTCTTCGATATTTTCAAGTATTTCCAGTACTTTCATCCAAGAGTAATAGTAAGAAGTAGATCTTTTAGTTCTGTTCTTCACTGTTAATATTTCCATGTGAGCAACTGTTGTTGTTAAAGTCTCAAATTCCTTGAACGTAGGCGAAGCCTCATTTTTCCAGTGTATAGTTATGATTTTACGTGAAATTGCCAATAGTGACCATAGGATTTTAGTGTCTTTTTTTGGTACACAGTTTGGAATAGGAGAGTTGAATAAAATTAAAGACTTTGTTAATTGAAAATTATCATTATAAACAGTCTGAAAAAAATAATTAATGGATTTCCAGTACATATTGAGACATATACATTCATAAAAAACATGCTGCCAATCTGCTTTTATCTTGGTATGGCATCTCCAACATTGATCTTCAATAGAATACATTTTGGCTAACCTATGTGATGTATAGAAACTTCTGTGTAGATATCTCCAAGTGAATAATTGCCAGTATTTTGATAATGTAGAAAATTTGGAAGATTTTAGAATATTACTTTTTTCTTCTTCAACTGGAGGATGGTTGTTTATTACAGTATAATAATCCCAGTATGATTTTTCATGATAGTTTTTTGTTTTTTTAACAATTTTATAGATATTAGACAAATAACCTGTACCCTGATAAGGCTGTTTTGTGATAAGAATAAGGTATTCAATGAGTTTTGGAGCTTCATGTCTAACTGAAGGTTGCATTTGTTCTATTTTATTTATAAGAAAATGCCTTAGATTTTGTAAAACAGCCAATTGTCTTTATTTATATTATAATTATAAATTATCTGTTCCTTTGTTAGAATTTTCCCTTTCTCTATAAGTTGATGCCAAAAGAGTAATGTTTCTTCTTTAAGTATATTTATTTTAGATATTTGGAATGTATCTAGAATATTTGGTGTAAAAGCTATAGGAAAATAAGAAAAATCCAAGAATTAATATTTGGTATTTTGTTTATATATGTTCTGAACACTGAAAGTGTAGAACTTACATAGTTTGATGGCAATTTATTAATATTATTCCTTTTCCCTAAAAATAATCTTTTAACATCCATATAAGGGGTGATGGTATTACTGTTAAGTTGTCTTGTATGTGATTATAATTGATTTCTATGTAAATCTGCTCATGGGCTTATTTCCATATAGGTGTGTATGAATTATTTAACCATAGTGTTATGTTTTAATAACAGATGAGGTAATATATAAATCAATATCCGTAAATTAATTCCACCATCTTCCCAATCTGGCAAATGTTTATTTAAGGCTATACGGGTTTATTTGGAAACCATAGAAAATTTAAAATTAGTTTATTGTATCTTTGAATAATATATTTGGGAGGTGGCAATGAAAAATTTTGTATTAAGTATAATATTTTGGGAAATATGATTATTTTAATAAGATATAATCTGTCTGCTGTTGAAAAGATATATTTATTCCAGTAACCAATTGTTTGTTCTATTTTGTCTAGTATTTTATTATAGTTAAATATTAGAGAATCTGTTAATTCATTGAGTAGATTTATTCCCAGATATAATAATTTACTTTCTGTTACTATATATTTGGAAAATCTTTTGTTTATATTATTTTTTTTTACAATTACAGGGCATAATTTTAGTTTTGTTTTCATTAAATTTTAAGCCTGAAATATTTTGAAATTTATTCATGGAGTTAAATAGAGCATTCAAAGACTCATTTGCATCTGAGAGAGTTAATAGTATGTCATCAGCAAAGAGTTGGATTTTAAGGTTTAACATTTTATTAATACAAATGCCCTTTATGTTATTGTTTGATCTGATTTGATTTGCAAAGGGTTCTATGAGTAATGCAAATAACAATGGTGATAAAGGGCAACCTTGTTTAGTTCCCTTTTATTGTTATAGGGCCTGATCTATATGATCCCAGTTTAACATATGCAGTAGATTTTTCATATAGTATTTGGATAAGATTATTAAAATTAGAAGGAAAGTTATATTCTTTTAAAACTAGTGAAAGAAAGTTCCAGTTAACCAAATCAAAAGCTTTATTAATATCTAATGAGATTACATTTAAATTTAGGACTTTATGTTTGCTATAATCTATTAATGTTAGTATTCTTTTAATATTATCTGAAGTATTTCTTCCTTTAATAAAACCTGTTTGATCTTTGTGAATTAAGAAAGGAAGAAAGTGTTTGATCCTATTCATATATAGCCATAAACATCTTGTAGTCTATATTGAGTAATGATATTGGCCTATATGAGGAACACTGTTTCTCATCTTTATCTGGTTTGATAATTGGGGATATCAATGAATATTTCCAAGAGGGTGGTATATTCAAATCTTTATTGGCTATATCATATACTTTTAATAATAAAGATATGGCTTGATTGGGTATTAATTTATACATTTCTGGTAGCATATTGTCTGGGCCAGGTGCTTTATTTGTCTTGAGCTTTTAATTTGTGATTTTAATTCTGTCATATTGATTGGTTTGTTTATAATGTCTATTTGTTCTTGTGTTAATTTAATATGAATATCGTTTTCTAAGTATTTTTTATATCCTTAGTAGGTGTATCTTGAGTATTTATGGAATTATCAATGTTAAATTGGAGTCTGAATGCTTCTAAAATATCATTTAGTTCCGTAACTCTTTTGTTAGTATTGGGAATAAATATTTCTTTTATTTGCTTAGATTTAATTATTGTTTTGTTCTATTAGTTAAGTATCTTAGGTGTGCTGAATTAGTAGAGTATGAGTTTATTTTATCTTTTCTAAGTTAATCATAATCTTATGGTGTAGCAATTCTGTATACTTCTTATTGATTTGTGTAAGTTCTTGAACTTGAGTAGCATTACCCTTTTGTATTTCCAGTTTCAATTTATCTGCTTTGTTTTGTAAGTCTAGCATATCTTTATTCCATAACTTCCTTTTATTTATGTACCAGGATAATATCTTCCCATATGTAACTGCTTTTAATGAATCCCAGACATATATTTCTGAAATATCTTCTGTGTAATTTATTTCTAGAAAGTTTTGATTGTTTCTTCATAAAATTCTTTGAAATCTCTCAATTTTGTGATATAGGAAGGTATCCTAGTAATGGGATTTGAATAAAATGGTGTAAGCTCTATCTCAAAGACTATGGCATTATGATCAGATAAAGGACAATTTATGATTTTGACTTTGTCAATTTTTGTTATTAGGTCATTGGCAACATATATTCTATCAATTCTAGAGTTAGTTTTATATCTATGAGAATAAAATGTGAAGATTAGTGAGTCTGGTTCTGCAAATTCATTTATATCTTTTAAATACAATGTATCTATAAATTTTGATAGTGCTTTAGAGATGGGTTGCTTTCTTCTTTTGGATTTAGAATCTGTATCTTTTTCATTCATTATACAGTTGAAGTCTCCTGCCAATATCAGGCTACCCTTAGTTAAATGAATTATCTCTTCAAAATGCTGTTTAACTGTTTTTAATCCTAGTCCTGGGATCCAATATAGATTTACTAATGTATAGATTATCTTATTTAACTCTATTGAAACTAGACAAAACATACCTGATGTATCTTGATGAGTAGTAATTATTTTAGGTGTTATAGTTGAGTTGCTAAGTAGTATAGCTACTCCTCTTTTTGTTTTGTATTGAGAGTTTATTAGTACTGTGTAATTATTAATATTTAAGTTGTTTATATCTCTATCTAATAAGTGTGTCTCTTGTAAAAGACTATTTGTGGTTTATGTAAGTTTATGTACTTGAATAGGCTTCTCCTTTTATTACTATTATTTAGACCATTAACATTTATGGATAAACATTTCATTTCCTAGTTTTGAGTTTGTTTTATGTGTGAGTTTATGTAAATATTGTTTATTCTTAGTTCCATCTTGGATACAGAATTCAAAAGTTTTTCTTGTATGATTTTTGCATGTTTCTGAGTGACACCAAAGTGATAGAATAAAAAAAAAACAAAGAACTTCCAAACTTGTAATTCTTAACCTTAAAACCATTCCCTATTGCTATGAGGTAATATACCTCTTCGTTTGGTTAGTGAATCTAACCAAACAAACTTTCTACCCTCACAAATAATATTTGGATCAGTTTCTCTTATCCTCTTAGCTTTAAATAAAGATAATTGAATAATATATTAAGATAATCTAATCAGCTAAAATATATACATATATTCTTTACTCATCTTATTGTAATTCAATAATACTTACTTCTAAGCAGGTTTCAAAAGGTACAAATATTTAGATTAAGGTAGTATCATTTCAAAATAATTTAGGGTATTAATAAACATCATGTTAAAATCTATAACTGTATATTTCATACATCTGTTGAAAACTATTTACTGACATTACTGTATAATACAGTACCATTGTTGTGCAATTGTTTTAGACTACTCAAGTCCGAAACCAGTGTTTAAATTAATATTTGCAAAGTCATATTGGAATAAAAACATGAATAGTTCTGAAACCACATCATATTTCATGTTTAACATAAACTGAAATGCGATACAATGTATAAGTATATTAATATTTCTTTAGTAGACATTAAATATGTTCCTCTGATTGCATTTTTCAGCTTTTCAATGACAATTCCCATGGCTGGAGACAACAAGATCACAATTTAGACAGCTCCCTTATCCAAGAGACCACTCATAATGTTGTTACCTGATTGAGTGTCTTGTTGCCAACACTTCCATCAACCCTCAGAGGGACCCTGCACAATGAAAACTGACACAGTAGAGAGGTAAAACTGCAGCGCACTTGACCACACCCTCAAAGCAAACATCTATGTATATCACACATCAACTCCCACAGCTTAGACTGACACCCAACCAGTGAGTCTATCTGCTGACAACAAGTGCTGGAGATACAATCCTGACCTACTCAACACCAGTAATTCAATCCTATGACTGAACAAAAGTATACCGGAGAACACATCAAAACAATGGAAGCTGCCAAGATTCAAACCACCATGTACGAAAATATTACAGGAAAATTCCCAACCCATTTTGCAGCAAAGAGACAAAACGTATTCAAACCATGGGGTAACACCTTTACCACGTCAAAAAGGTGTCCAAGAAGCTTGTTTTTCCTCCAACATCGGAGGACAGCCACAATGATCCATGCACTGCAAGAGTACCATTTTATCCTGGCAATTGCTTCACGACTGTATATAGAAACATTTAATCCAAATCATTAACTGGCACCACAACAATATTTCTCAGAAAAGCTGTTTTATAGCCAATGACCAGACAGAACGCATCATTGAGAGGATACATTTATCAAATGTCAAGTGCCCCAGCCATAATACAAGTGTCTCCTCAAATCAATCCCCAACAAATCTACTGCCCACCAAACTTGCAGACCAATACTGGCATCCTTTCATGCAGTCACATTGAAACACAAAATACAGGTCCGCTGATCAGGAACAACCAGGCTCTCAACTGCCAGACAACACACCCGTCTGCAGAAAGGTCCAAGAATCATAGTTGCATTGTCAAGCATCCTTGTCCACACTAACAGTAACATGATATACCCGCATACACTAGTATTGTGTCATTCTTGATAATGTAAAAAGCCAGACAATATTATAAGAAGGGTGAAGCCACAGCCAGGCAACATAACAAGAAGAGCACAGCCGCAGTCACCATTCAGATGAGCAAACGGGAACAGCATGAGCCATCTAAGGATGGATAGCCCATTGAGTGCCTGCCACAATGCATGCCCATAATGCATGGCAACCCAGTAACAAATTAGGGTGTGGGCTAAGCCTCTCCCCCTTCCACTCAAATCAGATCCAACACAATATGTGTGTAGAACACAGATGCTTCGACAAAGCCCAAAGCCACAAGCCACATGGGATATAAACATTGTATAATTGACACACCGGGTCAAATCCACTGTTGTTATGTTACTCATTATAGTTGCCTATACAATCATTGCTTCCACTTTCTCCATCTAGTATACCATAACGCCATCTAAATGTTTGATTTGCCAAATGCACATCCAACCTTCTTGTTGCATCCCGCCTGCCCACCCGAGGGCATACCTTGGCAGCAGGACATCAGTAGTATTCTGCAGGAGCACCAGCGTGGGAAATGGCAACCCTCCCCAAAACAAACCTGTCAGTTGCTTGACATTTACTAGTTTCTTTAGAGAATTTGTAAAACAGCAGTGATTTTATTTGCTGATGATTAATTTCTGCTTTTTAAACTCTGCTGTATAAAACATAGTAAGGGATAGCTAAAATGTCTGGAAATCTAAACTGATAGAAAGACAAGCAGATATATGTCCTTATCTATCAAGGTGCTAGAAGACATCAGTAGCCATAAACTGAAAGTGCTTCAAAAATAAATATCTGTGTATATTTATATGAACCTTTTATATTATTTATGTTTCCTTAGAAGGAATTTAGGTTTCTGTATCTTTAAATGTGAACCTAGCTTATTTTCTGACTAGACATCAATTAGAAAGAGTCAGGGGATGGCGTACACAAGTAAATGCGACAAGCAATAAGTAACTCAAGTTTCTAGTGATGTTTGTGGCTGTTAAATTGTCTCGAGAACCAAGCAGGAAAAGGTATGTGTTTTTTCTTTTTCTTTTCCCTCCTCTTATTTGGTGACAAACTCATGTAGTGGCACATGAGCACTCTAGTTTGCAGAGTAGTGTTCACAACTGTCAAACTTTGCATTTTAAACATGCTATGCCTTATTTCTCTACAAAAGAAAAGACAACAGGATATCTAAGCTAGTCACAAGCATCTTTCAACTCCGAATGTCTGGAGCCACAACACACATGACTTATAGCCTCAAAATATCACTTAAAACATATTTTTTCACTGGACTATATCAGTATGTGCATATGGGTCAAAGGCAGAACATCTTTTAAGATTATTTAAAGTAGTCTTATGATACATCCTAACTGAAATACTTCATTTCAAAAGCAACACATTTCTGCCCAGCATTAGCGTTTATCCAAACAGGGACACTTTTAACTTATAAAAAGTAATACTATCAGGGATGTAACTAATAATAAGTTATATAGCAGCCATTACTATACCTATTAAGCAATATAACCATATACTGATTAAAGTATTATAAGTTAATGAAGATTTTATAAAAAGAAGAGAAAAATAAAAACAACAAAACACAAAGAGAGAAAATAAATAAATAAATAAATAAATAAACTATTTGGGAACATTATTATGCATTGATTACTCTGATTAAGAATATGAAAATAATAGATGGATAATAATGAAAAATAGAGTAATGTTTAAATTATGCTTAGTATATTGATGTGATTTGAGATAAATGTATTTACATTTATGCTAATTTTGACATTTAAAATATAATTGAAAACAGTACCTGTTTTGGTGTAACTTGAAGACAGTAAGAACTTTTCTTTTGTTGTTAGTATTATTATTTAGATTTTTACAGAATATAACATATGTAAGATTATTTGTCCTTTAGTTTTTTTCTTTTGCTCAACAGTTTTCCAATTATTTACTTCAGCATTTCTCTTGTGTACTTATTGTCCAGTCCATAGATTCTTCATGTGTTAGGATGTTGTTGTTGGTAAGGTATTTTATTGCTGAATCTACTGTTTCAAAGATTTTTATTCCATTTGGTAGAAAAACTTTCAGTCTTGCTGGAAATAAAAGATGGACTTTCAGTTGCTTTTTCTTCAAGGTTTTTTATTGGTAGAAATTCTTTTCTTTTGAAACCACCTTTGTAGAATAATCATTGTCAAATCTTATTAATGAATCATTGTATTTGATGGGAGAATTTGCCCAAGCATTTCTTAATACAAGATCTTTATCTTGTGTAGGAAAAACTCTCACAATTATAGATCTCGGCTTGTTCTTACCGGAGAAGAAGCATTTCCAGAAGCTGCTAGTGATCTATGCTCGTTCTATACCATATGAAAGAGCTTCAGGTATTTTTTGTTACATCTGGTATCCAGGTGGTAAGAAAGTTTATCATATTGTCCCCTTCAGATTTTTCTGGTAGACCATATATTCTAATATTATTTCTTCTTGTTCGGTTTTCCATATCATCAAGCTTTTCTAGTAAATATGTATTCTGTTGAAGTAAGAATTCAGTTTGTTGTTCTTCTATTTGGACTCTAGTGTCAATGTCACTTAATGACTGTTCAATAAGTGATATCTGTCCTTTCTGCTGTGTAAACATTTCTTGAAGCTGTTCCAGTTGTTGTGAACACTTTTCTTTAAAAGTATCTATTTTATTGTCCATCTTGTCAATTTTTATTGTAAGTTCCTGTATATTTGTAATGAGAGACTGCAGGTCTTTTTTGAGAGAAGAGTCTTGTGCTGTATTCCTTAGATGACTCATGCTGTAAAGCTGATATTGGTGCTGATTTTCCAGTAATTAATTTGACAGGAATTATTCAAGTTCTGACAATAACATTTTTCTTATAGATGCTCAGAGTTATTAGAAATAAGTTAGTAATAAAAATTTCTTCAAATTAAATATTATTTTGTAAAATTCCTGTCAGGAATTGTATTGAGGTAAGAGAGCTGAAATGAAGTGCAGCTATCAGTTCAGCATCATAGCCACGCCCCAATCTGTGATGTCTTTATCAGCATATTATAATTATATGACCAAATAGTCAATTTAGTCAAGTTCGTTAGCAGAAATGACCTATCTTTAAGAAATTAAATCAATTTATCTATTTTCTGTTCTTTTGCATACAGACTATAGATAAATCACATGAAAAAGTCAGATCTGAAAGATACAATCTAAACAAGTAATTGCCTAGGATAGAGCCCTATGTAACACCTTGACTGAATTCTCAAATCTCACCTTTCCAATCACTGTATGATATTTGACATGTCCTGTTTGTAAGCCATGCAACTATCCACTTTATCAAGATTCCATGAATGCCTAATTGTTCTAATTTATTGATCACAGTTTTGTATATGATCTAATCAAATGCTAAGGATGAGTATACATCATTTCTACTGTCAGACCGATCTATTGCCTGATCCTGTGTTTGTGAAAACAATAAAGTACATGTTTTGCTCACCCTGGTAACTGGCTATGTCAATCACGCTGCACAAAAAATTCACTTATAGATTGATGTCTTCCATCATACCCAACACATTTTATCTTACAGTTTTGTTTAATTATCCATCTCATAATTTACCTCTGATTCTTCCATGATGACTACTATCAGACTGCTGTGTCTGGATCTATGCCAAATCAATAGGTTTTTCCTTCATCTGTTTGCATGCGAGAGTGTGTGTGTGTGTGTGTGTGTGTGTGTGTGTGTGTGTGTGTGTGTGTGTGTGTGTGTGTGTGTAGATAATCGTGTCTGCATAGCTATATGTTTTTATATGTAAATATGTGTGCATGTTTGCGTATACATATGTACATATACTGTACATCAATATGTATATGCTTAGAGAAAGACAAATATAAAGAGGACTGAAATAGATGGCTAGATAGATAGACAGACAGACAATTTTGCTTTTAATATGCTAACTCATCAGGATCTGAATGTTCTGCTGATTTTCATAGTTCTACTCCCCCCCCCAACACTGCTTCACATTTGGTCTTTTAAAGACATTATTAAATGTGAGGCCAAATAAAGTAAATATGGACTTTATGGGTCTTCCAATCTAACATTTTATTCTTATTAGAAAAATGATCATGTCCTCATATTTGCTTTTTAAATGTTGTAGTGAGACAGTGTAATCACTAAAGAAAATAAACAGCTTCCTGCAAATACCATTTCAAATGTTAACACTGGTAAATTAATTTAAATTTGCATAAAACACTGAAATATGTTCAGCTTCTTAACATTTCTATTTCACTTTTGATTTCAAACTCAAAAGAAAGAAAGAAAAACAGTTCAAAACATTTTCTTTATGCACTTCTCCAAAGAATTGTTCCTTAGTAATCATTCAAAAACTTACAGATTTTTACACATTAGACTTGAATATGCAGAAGTGTATGGTCAAGCTGCAGTTTTTTCAAGGAAAGCAAATTATGTACTAATCTCACATTTTCACCCTAACAAATAGGAATGCTGATAAGGTTTTAAGCAGAAATGAGAACGACCCAATACTAAATGACTTATTTGATACTGAGTGCAATATTACCTTCATATTTCTGAGAGATTTGTGATGGTGGCAGGTGGTAACAACAGAAATAATCAGGATTTTCGGGGATGCCAGCAAAAGCAACAAGGCCAGTGGAGGAGCGACAACAGGAACAGGGGAACGCAATGGAAATGCCAGAATTATCGCAAAAGATGACAAGGGAAGAAACAAGTTTGAAGATACATGTGAGTTCTTTGCAAGATTTTAAAATATTTAATTACACTGTTCTGGACATTGATGTAAATATGGTGGATACTTTTGCTAAGGGGCTTACCTTTGTCCCTGATAGAAAAGCTGATCTTGCAAAGACTATTGTGGACCTTAAACTGTAAGGAAATTTAATCTAACAGCTTTGATGGGGCCCGATTCTTCACTGAATAGTAGTTTTAGGATTTCAAGTTTATTTATCCCACCCCTCCATGAGTCTCTTGCTTTTTTTGAACGTGTTTGTGAAATGGATTTAATGGCTATGTTTGACAGCAAAAATAGTATATCATTGTATAAACATAAAACACAAAGAAATTTTACATACGAACTTGACTTTTTGCAGCTGTTAAGATTGTGTCACATTAGGGCTATGAAACAGGACAAGGGAGGAGGGTTGGTGTTTTTGAATCAAGATATGTAAATTAATAAAATGCTTGAACATTTAAGAAGTGAAACTTATGAACATGTCAGCTTAAATGAACTTAATGGGGCATATAAAATAATTCACAGTGTTCTAAATGATCTGTTTTTGGAAGCAAGTATTACTATGGACATCCTAAAATATTTGAATATGCCAGCACCAGTTATACCAACTCTATTTGGGTCTCCTAAGATAGATAAAAATGCAAATAATCTACCTCTCAGGCCCATAGTTGATGGGAGGGGGTCGATTACATACGCATGTGCAAAACACATAGATAACAAATTGAAGCCCTATCTAAGAACTGAAACACAAATTTGTTCTGATTCATGGGGATTTTTAGAAGGCATTAATAATTTAGAATATAAAAATGAGTTTGCCTTCTTAACTGTGGATATAAAGGACCTCTATACTGTAATTCCACAAATGCTTGGAATACAATGTGTTAGGGAGTTCCTACATTTCAAAGGAGCTGGAAATTTGGACATCTATGTGATTGAAACATTACTAGAACTAGTGTTATCAAATAATTTTATATACTTTAATGGAGACCTTTATTTGCAGAAAACAGGGGTGGCCATGGGCTCACCCTGTGGTGGCAGTTTTGCCAATTGCGTAATGGCATTTTGGGAAAGGCATTTCCTTTTTAGTAATAACATCTACAAGGATAATGTAGCATGGTACACAAGGTACCAAGACGACATTTTTTTGTGTGGAAGGGCCAAACAAGCATGGTAGATGAATTTATTACAAAAATAACTGAGTTTACCAACTTCTTAGAATTCACATACCAGGTGGAAATGGATTCTATCAGTTTTTAGACATTCAAATAGCCAAGGATAAAAGTTATAATAGGTATAGAACAACCATTTATAGAAAGCCCACCTATTCAAATGCCTTTCTGCACTTTACAAGTTGTCACCCATATTTTCAAAAGAAAGCTGTTGTAAAGGGCCAAATAGTAAGGGCAGCCAGAATGGTTTCTGCAGATAGTGATTACATATTGGAATGTGCAAATTTGAAAGACATGTTTCTTAAAAGGGGGTACCCAGAACCTTTCCTTACACATATTATAGATGAAGGTAACTTTAGAAGAACTTCCAGCCATTTTAGACCCATAGTACAGAATGGCTACCGAGGTAACCATAGAAGTGATGATATACAAAATCCTGTTGAAACAGGACACATGGTTACTCAACCAAGAACAGTTAGTAATGTCACAGCTAGTCTATTGATTACATATTCCTTAGAAGTTAGTTACATTAAGAACATCATACTGAAGAACTGGACTATAATCCTGGAAGATAACAGAATTAATAAAGTGTTGGAGTCACGACCACATTTCACATATAGAAGAGGCCCAAATTTGAAAAGCCTTTTAGAAAGACAGAGCCACAAACATACATTTAGAAATGGTATGGGTAAATGTGGACACTGTCAGCAGTGCAAGTACATAAAATTAGGAAAGCAGTATAATATTAGAGATAGACAATATGTAATAAGAGGAAAGTATACTTGTGATTCCCAGGGAGTAGTATATGTAGCATTATGTGAATTTTGCTAATCATTTTATATAGGCAAAACAGAAAGAAAGCTGAAGCAGAGAATTTATGAGCACCAATATAATATTCAAAAGGGAATTCTGACAAACACCCTGGCTAAGCACATAGCTTAGAATCCAACACAAAAGTTTTGCCTTTACAGTAATTCAGAAAGTTGAACCTAATCTAAGAGGGGGACCATGGGAATTAAGATTAGAGGAATGTGAACTTATGTGGCAAATTCGGACATCAGCACATACACCCCCTGGGTTGAATGAATATGCTTCTATAAAATGTATATAAAAGCACTTTTTAGATAAAATGTTAACTTAAAGCATATGCTTTTAATCTAATACTTTTGCTATTAAGTTTATTAGATTAGTATAGGTTATATTTATACACAAACTGATGTTTATCATATCTAACTTACATTTTTTAGATATTTAATTATGTATATAAGTCATGGATTTATATGGTATTTATATAATGAAAGATAGTTAGGGTCCTTTAGAGGTGCCAATCATTTTGTCTGATTTTTCTGATTTTTCGATATTTAGATTGAATATAAATACAAACAAAAAGTTTTTGTAATAGTAAGTATTTTATGATTTTATAATATTTATTAGGGGTTTTCAATAACATGTAAAAACAAGTTTTTTATACTGTTGCCATAGTTTCTAAGGCATTGCAATAAATTGTAAGTCAGGGAGCAAGGGCACTTTAAATATGAAGTAGTTTTAACTAATGGTCCAGTCAAGGATTTAACTGTTTGTTTAATTATGTTGAATGTGAGTATAAAATGGAAATTTTTATGGCTGTTGAGTTGTCTGATGAAGTTGGGGCATGTGCCTCAATGAAAATGCTTACAATAAATTGGTCTTTGTGAAGTATAAATCAGCTAACTTGCTTTTTTGTTGTTTTTTATAAACACACACACACAGCAAGTTTGGGATTAGAACACCGACCTAACTACTTTATTACACTATAGCATAATGCAGTTACAGAACACGCTACCGAGATTACTGGGGCACAGCACTCCCAGAGGTGTATTTATAGATGGGTGACATCATCAGCCTTGCCAAGGGTAGGTATAAGAAATGTATGGAGTGTGAGCAGTCTAAAAGCATTATTCAGTCTTCAGGCAGATGGACACACACACACAAACACACACACACAACACACACACACAAACACACACACACAACACACACACTTCAGTGGTGGGAACAGAACACCTGCCTATTTACAGATTACTATTGCAATTCTACATAGTTACGAGTCACGCCACACAGACTACACAGTTCAAGGCTGTCATTATGACCTTCTAGGAGTGCGGAAATCAACAGGGATGCTGGCAGTTAAGATGTACATACCTGTGAACCTGTGTGTTTAAAGTAGTAATCCAACCTGAACTGGAGTATGTCCATCTGTGGAATGGATGACTACTATCACTATACAGGGTTACAATGCCCATGGCCATATGCAGATGCACATAACTGACACAAGGTGTCACTGGGCATGCTCACACACTTAGTAGCACAGAGCTGTTAGGAATGCACTATGTGTCCATCTACACAAGGTTATACTGGGCATGCTCATACACAGTAGAACAGGGCTGTCTGGGATGCACTCTGATTCTAAACATGGAAGGCCACATTGGCCATGCTATTACAGGTAGACGTAAAGAAAACATTGTAATGGGCTCTGGTGTTAGTAGTTGTCATTGTTAGCAGGAACACTGCTCTACATATATCTGACACCGGTCTTTTACACAATGTCTGCTGCTGTCCATCACCTTAGATGTACCATCCTATACCAAGCACAATATCACCACTCACAGTGATGTCTTGCTAGGAGTAGAAACTGCTTGACCAACACAATGAGCCTTGCTAGAAGTGGCAACTGCTTGACCAACACAATGAGCCAATGTCCTGCTGTAAGTACAAGGTTGTCCATTGTTTGTCATTCTGGGATGACATGACTGACAGTAGACAGGCCTTTGACACATATCACATGCATCCATGATTCAAGGGAGTGGGGATAATACCTAAGTCACATCCGTCCATATAGTGCCATTCCAAGGCAAATGTCCTAAACACAGGATAACACCCTGACACCTAGAGGACAACTGCATTGCATGCTTATGCTAACCAGTGCTAGATGTGTAGCGTCTATAATCACAGCTGCTCTCTGTAGATCCAACAATGGGGAGTACTGACATCTATGCAGTGAGGAACACCTGGCTGATGGCTCTGTAGTGCACAATAGCACTGTCACTATACACCTCAGAACCAGACATGTGGGCCATAACACAGGTACGGACCGCTCCAGGTGGGGTTGTCCCCACATACATAGAGGGCACTCACATGTACTGACCAGTAGCTCCACGAAAGGCATCACAGATGAGTCATGTGCAGGACACAGTGTCACATGCTGCATTCTACAATGTAAATCTCAGACACCACCATGTCCTCGGACCACCAACACACATCCATACATGTTGTAGGACATATAAGAGTACACCACCATGTAACCCTTGACCAGTGGACTGTACCAAGCTCTATATCAACTGTAGAGACTACCCATGTACTGACACAGTTGCATGATGTGTTATGCAAGGCAATGATACCACTGTCTGTAACCAGGTCAGCTGTACACATACCAGGGGCCCTCAGTTATTTACAGCATTAGCAGATGACTGTTGCTGTACACCAGTACACACCCTCATGTTTGGATATGACAGACATGTACCTGCCCTGGGTATGTACATGCCACACACACACACACACACACACACACACACACACACACACACACACACACAAACATACAACATACATGTAAATAGCATAGCTGTTGTCCTTTGTGCAAACAGGTGGCTACAGCCATTACACACATGCACAGGGAATGTAGGTCCATGGCTGCTGAATGCTAACATTCACATAAGGTGTGATATCAATGTTGACAGAGGTAACATTCCCTCTGTACCGGTCACCCATTACACCTATCATATCATACAACAGTCCATGTGTCATGTATGTCATTACACATGTCCACCAATTGCAATGCCTACAAACATGCCCAAATGACAAGATTGTAGGACCTATACACATGTACATGTAGTGGTGTGAGTTCAGATACAATGCATGTGCAGTTGCTGATGTATGCAGGTGACGTGTATCTTAGTACATCATGCAGTTGCAATGCAGCCTCAACATTGCCAACTGTATATGGTGATATGCTGAATGTACCGAAAGATGTGCCTCAGGTATGGACAGATGTGTGGAAATAATTAAGTGGTGGGGCATCTTTGCAGATGGATGTTTGCTGAGGACAGCTCACAGGTGTGCCACAAGCGGTCCTACAATAACCTGTGTAACCGGTAAGCAATGGTTTTGTTAATTGAAGGACATAACACACAACTTAGACAGCGGTCAGGGTGACACCGAAGGTAAATCACTTGACACCTGTTAACAGTTAAGACAGCCCATGTGCATACATCAGCACTGTTACCAAAGGAAGTGTCAGTACACTTTGTAACGTGTGCAATACTGCTGTAAGTCTGTCATACATATCATGAGCTAGGCAGGTCTTTGATTTACAGTACTGGCATGTGTGGTTGCGTGTGTGTCCATATATGTCATGTATGGTGGGGAATACATCTCAATTGTTACTCACTCTGCTGTACACTAGTGTACACATCTGTACAGACTGCAATGTAGAAAGCAGGACATAGGCAGGGGTGTGTATCTTACACATGTGAGGTATCTGTATGTGCGTGACAAAGGTGTATTCAATAGTGAATGCCACAGTGTGTGTGTGTGTGTGTGTGTGTGTGTGTGTGTGTGTGTGTGTGTGTGTGTGTGTGTGTGTGTGTGTGTGTATGGCTGTCTGGTCCCTGGAGTGAGGATGTATGTTACCATACTGAACTGATAAGACCCCTCCCCCCATCCAGGTGATGCAATCTATTATCCGTGTTGATGTCCCCGATCTTAGGCCATACTGACTACCTGTACATGTGTATTCTCTGTGGCACATCATGTAGGTGCACAGTACTGTAATGATGAGTTGCACATAGGCAGGGGTCCTCACCTCAACAGTAGCAACTGTGTGTGAGTGTGTGTTACTGTGTCAGTGAATCTGTGAGTGTGTGGGTGTGTTACTGTGTCACTGAATACATGTGTGTCAATACCTGAGTGTGTGGATGCAGTTGTGTGTTGGCATCCTGTCATGGGAATGTGTAATACTGCTTCCCAATGAGACATCACACTTCCCACAGGCCTCTACCCTTGTAATCAGCTAGACAGCTCTCTTACCTCACCACTCCAAATACCTCACTAAAAGAATCACAGGCCTAAAGCAGATGCCCTACACTGACCACCTTAAAAAACTCCAGCTATACTCTGTTGCATATCGTGTACTCAGAGGCAATTTCTGCTTAACATACAAGGCCATGTCAAACCCAGATCTGTTGCACATGCTACACTTAAAGAAATCCCAATCCCTCAGAGCCACATACTCCAGGGATCTAAACCTTGCCATCACAATAAAAAAAAAACATGCTGGAGGGATAGGTTCCTGACCCAGAGACTCCCCAGACTCTGGAATAGATTGCCCATACATGTCAAGAAGAGTGCCTCTTTGACCCTCTTCAAAAGGAACCTTGACGATTGGATGGGAGAAAGGAAATTCACCCCAGGGATCATGTCAGTCACCCTGTTAGACAGGGGTCCAGGGAAGTAAACAGTGTTGGAAGAAATAGCCAAGGAATTGATATGGCTAGGCTTGTATAGGCCCTAGGGCTGATAGCCTGGTACCAACATATGAACCTATGATCTCCATGTAACTGTACCTGTGATGTCACCCAGTATGGATGTCACGTCTGTAGCCACAGTAGCTTAATACACAGCTATCATGCTCTTGGATCAGTAGACATATTTGGAACGTGGGATATTCTCACTGTTATGTGGCAGCTACACAGTGCATGCTGGTATATTCATACATACCTGTGAGTAGTCCACATTGACATATGGGACACTAACTGCAAACACTGATATCCAACAGCACGTGCAATTAGACCTGAAGGAGGAAAGCAGAACATTATGACCAACATGCAGTTACTGTTGTTACACAAGACACATACTGTTAACAGTACGAAATGCATTGTACACCTGTAGTACATGGTATGTCTGCTGCCTGTCAACAGTACTCAACAATTGTAAACTACACTTATGTTCCTAGTCTGTTCACCCTGTGCATCAGACCATATGAGCATGTCCCTGCACCGATGGTGTGGATGTCAGGGATTCGCCACAGGCATCATCATATGCACAGGGTGATAATGTTTGCCAGAGGCCTAGGCTGCACCATTGGATGACATCATGTGTGTGGGTTAGGGCCTTTGATCTAATTGGGTGTGTGTGGATGTTATGCATGTGTGTGTTGTGGTGCCTTACATATGTTTCCAGTGTGTGCGTGTATGCATGCACACAGTTCTGGCATGTATCTGGCCTACACAGGGGTTTTATTGACAGCTGCGGACTGTACAGGCCAGGTTTAAAAGTTCACGGTGTCCGGCTATGGATATGTGACCTGTGCCTGCCAGGGGTTGCACGGACACTACCAGGCAGAGTTGCAGATTGGGTACTGTCTGATCACACTTGTCCACTGGAACCGTGTGCCTGTTGGGACCATCCAGGGCCACGTGCATGTGGCCTGCTGTGTCGTGGTGTGGACAGCACAGCACCAGCTGCACTGCTGCTGCTACCACCACTATGGAAGTGGACATGTGAGGTAGCTCGCACACATAGACCTGAAACAGGTGATGTAGCAGGCCTACATCCATGTGCCCGACACCTCACTCCTACCAGATGTTCCAACATAGATAGCTCATGCTCGCAGATTGTCATGCCATGGTCAAGGACTCCAACCATGTCACCCAACCGTCTTTCCAAAGCTTCAGCAATATGCTGTTGAGCATTTACCATTGCCTGGATGTTGTTGTTTAAAGAATGGACAGCAGCCCTCTGAAGCCTCTGATCTTCTCTGTTGTGCCATTCAGCACGTGCCTGTGCCTCCATTACAGCCTGAAACATGCATCTGGTGACACCAGCTGCTACAGTCTGTCTTGCAGGAGCATGTTGGCCAGAGGTCCTCCTACGAGTAGCACTGGCCACGTGCCTATGTGGGGCACCACCAGTCAGTTGGCTGACACCATGGTGTGCAGGCACACCTTCCATTGCCCCCACACTTTCCTGTTCCAAGCTACCACATTCCAACTGTCTTTCCTCTATGGCCACTGGTGATGGGGTGTGTGCAGGCATGGGATCTGTGTGCGGGGATGAGGGGGATATAGGTGGAATGGCAACCAATGGCAGATATTCAGCCCCTGACAACCCTGCCTGTGGCTCAATCATACGTTCATCATCACTGCTAGAGTCTGTGGGGGCACTGACATCAGATGGACCGCAGGAGGGCAATGCACCTACATCACCTGTTAGGGCAGACAAGAACTGTACATTACAATCTATGCAATAGATATACACACACACAGACATACACGCATGTGATATGACAGAAGGCATGCAACATGCATGTGATACGGCAGAAGGCATGCAGCGCAGACAATAATAGTGGTAGTTATCATACATCCCAGGGTTGAACACAACAGGATGCATGTGTCATAACAGACGGCATGCAAATTTCACAATCATAGTAGTAGTTAACATACATCCCTGTGTTACACCATGTAGACCAGCACAAGCTAACAGTACATCTGCCTAATGTGTGGCATATGACCTTGACAATCACATGTAGTATGACATGTGATCTGCTGACGTGTGCAATGACATGCATACATGTTTAACACAATGGTGTCCTGTCAAATATACAGTGGGGTAATGGTGTCCCAATGCAGTGTTGTCTGTCCGCCCTACAGATATACTGCACATTTAGCTGATGTGCATGGCCATTACAGGGAATCATGAGGCATCTCTATTGCTATACAGTGTGAGTTACAGCCACAGTTTATAGCCATGACGGTGTTCAGATACAATACATATATACTGTGGAATGTGACCCACATCACTGAGGTGTATACACACTAAACCATGATGTGGAATGCGTGACATGGGTCACTGAAGGGTATACGGATGATACCCCTGCACATCTGCAACCATATTGCTGCTTCCTGACAACTATGGCCAGACATGATGAACACATCAGTACACCATGTCCCACATGACATCTGTCTACCACACACACAAACACACACACACACACACACACACACACACACACACACACACACACACACACACACACACACGAGGAGCAAGTATGACATTGATGCCCGACACCAGCAAGGGGAATGTACTGTATCTGTGGGCTGATGTGGATACTGTACAGGTGACTGCTGTCATGTCATGACACCCTCAAGATGTTCAACACATCTTATGTGGTGGATTGATGTCACGCCTACGCAAGATGTGCACAGGCCTGTATGATGTCTAGTGTTCCACATCTCCAATATATCCATTACACAAAGGCCATAGTTGGACCATGTGGAGCCATTGTACGACAGTGTGTACACACAAGCACATCATGTCTACTCATGTCTCTGGCCATCCTCCATGGCCATGTGTGTACATGTGTTAGCCAAATTATTGTGACAGGCATCTATTTCACATGTCTGTGTTGTCCCATATGACATACACCCATAGATATCATATGCTCCACTGACAACAGGATTATGCAGACAAAGGGTGGTATGTTTGGTATGTGGGATATGTTTTTCAGGTTAGTTAGGCAGTGTTGCAGCCAGGTCATTAGATATCATAGACATGTCAAGATAGAACATCACATTGTGTGACATTCATAGCAGGGCTATGATCCACACCAGTGAATCCTGTGGGCTGGCCATACTCCAGCCCACTGTGTAGTACTGTTTGTATTCCACACATGTGTAGTTATGATCTGTAGTACATGTCCCTAGAGTCAACAGCACCTCCACCATTGTATGCACAGCTGCCCACACATCTGGCAATGACAGTTTGTGAGGATGATTGTCAGTGATTCACATAGTTTGCAAGTGTTGCACATGGGTAGGCATTGTGATGCATTGCAGGTCCAACCTGTATATTGTGACAGGACCATACATTATGTGTACATGTGGTAAATGGCCACATGGCAGATAGATCTGTGCATTATGATGCCTGATAAATAATAACAGTCTCACCTGCAATGGGCTGCTGTCACAGCGGAATGCCAGAGGTACCTAAATAGGAGTAACACAGCAGTATGAGCATTATCCATGCCTGTTTGATAGCTACAGGGTGCAATGTGCATGTTAACACATACACCAGTACATTACACTATACTATGGTGTATGCACATGTGTGCATACACAGAGTAGCATACTAAAGTATGTGGCATGTGTGTATACATGCCTTGCATATGATGTTACATTGCATATTGTACAGTGACACATGCAACTATATGGAATATAGTTGTTATAGGTGCAGTAGTGACTTACCAGGCAACTCCAGGCTTGGTGGTTGAGAGACACCCACCTCCACAATATCGGCTAAGGATTGTGGATGTTGTTCTGCAGGTGTCCCCAGGTTGGCCAGTAGCTCCTCGGTATGTGTGAGTGGGGGCTGTGTTTGTGGTCCACTACCTGTTGCACCTTGTTCCCTGGTGATTGCATTTGCATGCTGTTTCACCCATCTAATGAGGTCTGTATAGTGTCTGCACACCTGCTGGTAATGTGTGGTTGTGGCCACTCACATCATTAACCCTCCTGCGAAGTTCCATCCACAGGGCATCCCACTGCTGTGCATCCTGTGGCACATGGCTGAACAGGATATCATGATTGTCATGTAGGTATGGGATGAGGGCCTCATCCTCCAAGCGAGTATAAGGGGGTAGCCTTGCACATGGCATACCTGGAAGACATAATGATGGAGACAGGTCACAGTAACTCACAGAGACATACAGAGCTACAGCTGAGCATTCATGTGTATCGCATTTATGATTAAATAACTGTCTTTGCAAATCTACATGACACTGACACCACTGACATGTCTGTGTCACACACATGTGACACTCAATGGTGAGTGGATATTATCACCATATATGTGTGTGTGTGTCACCTGATTACATTGCTCATACTCCATGTGGATGCTGTCTTGATGTGGGCATGTCTGTTTGCCTGTACTGGTGTTCCTACCTATCAGCACATGGCTGGATGTGTCCACATTAATGCAGTCGACCTTGATACTGTGTATATGTCATATATAAAGACTTACACTGTCTTAACGGGCATGACCTGTGACCCTGAAGACTTGCTCATGTAAGGTTTTACATGTATGTGTTCTGCCATGTACATTTACATGGCACTGTACAGCAATTCAACATCCTGCCATGTATCACCTGTGTTGCACATGTGACACACATGGGACACTGGCTAGCCAGATGGTATTTGCATGGATGGATATCAACTATAGCATGTACAGTCAAAGTCAACCAGTAGGCTATATGCCCTGGGCCATGTATGAATCTAGGATGAAAGGTTACCTGGCTGTAGCCAACAGGTGGGTCTCTGGGGCCAGGTGGAGCAGTGCCACATAACTGATCCACAGGGTTAATGATACATTTACCATGTGGTCATAACACCATGTCTGAGAGGGGAGCGATGTGCAGCTTTGCTGGACAGGAATGCATAGTATGGCAGGGCAATGTAAAGTGTATGGGACAAGGATCTGTGCAGCATGTGGTGATCCTAGTACTAGGAAGGTGGATGTCCATGAAGTATATGTTTGAGATCAGGAAGTTTAAGTGTAGCATGTCCAACATCACTGGGTTGGACATGGATTTATTCAGGGTATGCATCATGCTACATAGTGGAGATGGGGAATGGGAAGGCTGGTGTAGGCCATCTGAACATGGCCAATTTCCCTTAAAGGAAATATGTGATCTGATATGGGTCACTTGAGTGTTGTGTATGGCTGGACAATGATCTCTATATTCATAGATGGCACCCTGTCATGATTAGGGTTGCCACATATGACTACCTGACAGCCATGGTGATGTAGCTATCACAGGAAAGACAACTGCCCAGCTGCATCCCTTACACATAGTGGCCATTATGTTGACCGCTGCCTAGGTGGTAGTTCATGGGTACAGGGTTATTAACATAGGGGTGACAATGCAATATGTAGCTGTGAGATTGTGGCCATATGTCACACACACCTCACCCACAAAGCCCTTTCTTTATGTTGCCCACAACACTCTGAGTCGGGTATTGTTCCTAGGTCATAGTCATTTGCATACTTCAACAGGCAGATGCCTTCTGTTTGTCTGTGTGGTATGGACTACAATGAGGGGGAATACAATTAATTAACCCTGTCTTACTGTAGCTGGCACTGGTGTTATGTGCATGTATTATTCAAACACCTTCTGTAGTGTTGGTTCTGTCAGCAGCCCCATTGCAAAACACTCCTGTGACATAGGAATGTACATCTAGTATACCGAATGTAGGTGGAACACAGTATGGGTGATGATATCCTATGACCTGGCAAGGTTATGATATGCAGTGTGAAATCAACCTTACTGTCATCTACATCTGTACTGCTGACATCAAATAATTTGATCAAGGTTCATGGTCTTTCAGACCAGACTCAGCAGGTTAGTATTGCAGTACTTCCCATTATCAGTGGTGTCTCCCCCTTTTTGAGTTGTGATACCTGTTGGTGTGCACCATTCAGTGTGTAAAAAGCCTGACATGAAGCTATGTTTTACATGATGTGTATGTGGAGAGCAACTTGTTTTGCCATATGTGTATGATACAACCTGTAATGTGGACAGGTCCCATACAGCCTGAGTGCAGATTGTACCTGCATAGTTGTGAGTACAGGGGCTCTGTGGTGTACATGGATATATGATTGTGTACCTGTTGGGGGGGGCAGTGTGTTTATGTTATCCAAGACCCTATCTGGATTGCTTATTCATGCTCAGCACTTGTTCAGAACTTGTAAGCACTACGTAAGCTATTAATTGCTATAGCACTCAATCTTCCTCATTACCTAGAGGTAAACAGGTTTGGTACATACTTTTCTCACTTGCTTAGAGCAAAATAGCTCTTGTACTCACTTATCTAGGGGAAATTAGCTTTATATTCAGGCATGTCCAAGGGTCAGCTGCCAGTGTTCTCTCCTATCTGATGAATCTGGACATCTTGAGGCAATGTAGACATTGCCTCATGTACACAGACAACCCTCTCTGCCTACCACCCAACACTACAACCTGTGAGAGATGCCCTTATCTAGCCAAACTGGAGGTAAAACTCTCTCCAACCAAGCCTGACCCTGACAGTCATGTGGAGAAGGTAAACATTTGCACCACACCACACTCATCACATAGTCTCACAGAATCTACCCCACCATTAACTGAGAAAACTACTCGTGTGCCAACTCATTAGCTCAATGCTTTCTGGAATTCATAAACACCAATGCCCTGGATCAATATATCCACACACCCACCAGGGGCAACAATGTCCTAGACCTAGGCATTACCAACATGAGTGACCAGTGTTCCATACCTGAAGTCAACTCCTTGTTGGTCCGATCCGACCATAAGCTGAACACCGTTGATATCCACATCCCTCCCCCACCCCCCATTAAGGGAAACTCAGTATAATATGTCTACAAAGCCAACTTCATGCTTCTTAAGACAGACGTGGTGAACGTCATGACACCCATGCAGATGGACAATACTGTTACAACTGCTGAATCCTACACAAATGCACTCTATAAGCACTTACATGAGTGCATGGATCATGCTATCCCAAACAGAACCAAGACACTATACTCCTAATTAAGGAAGCCAATCTGGTGGTCCCCTGCCATAAACAAACTGTACAACAGGAGGAAGACACTGTTGGAAAAGAGAGTACAATCCCATACGTGGAGGAGCTCCCTGGTCAGCCTCAGTAAGAAGGTGAGATCCCTTATAAGATCCTCCAAAGCTAGCTACAAAAACAAAACCACCACTAATTCCAAAAACAACCACAAAGCATTCTATAGCTATGTCAAATATCTGGATGTCAACAC
Organism: Protopterus annectens; assembly: GCF_019279795.1. NCBI lineage: Eukaryota > Metazoa > Chordata > Ceratodontiformes > Protopteridae > Protopterus > Protopterus annectens. The sequence goes on along the minus strand of NC_056726.1, from coordinate 266,167,296 downwards.
CCAGATCTGCTCTGAGTTACAGCACAACGGCACGAACATTACAGAACTAACTGATATTGCCAACATCCTGGCAGATAGGTTCAGTGCTACCTTTCCCCCCTCTCACCCCCTAAAGGGTAAATATCTCTACAGGAAAAGTGCAGAGTCAGTTTACTCACAACTATATAGGTAAAAGCTGCACACTCTAAAGCCAATATCTCAGCATCCATGGGACCGGACAACATCCCAGGCTGCGTTTTACACGAACTTCAGAATGTACTGGCTCCCCACCTATGCACCATGTTCAATAATAGCCTCACATCAGGCTTTGTGCCCCCTGAAAGGCACACAGCAACAGGTATTCCACTCCACATAGGTGGCGCCACAATGGACCACGGAACCTATTGCCCTATAGGCCTGACTAGCCTGGTCTGCAAGGTTATGGAGCACATCATCATGGATCTCAGTCACAGAGACATTGGGTACCTCCAAACCTTTGACCCCTCCCAGGTTGGCATTGTTAAGGGCAGACCATGCCTCCTAAACCTGGTGGACTTCTTAGAGACAGTTACCAAGGCATTAGATGAGGGTAAGGAGGTCCACACAGCCTACCTAGATCTCTCAAAGGCTTTCAACACCATTTCTCATTCTGGTATTATCGACATACCTATCTGCCTGAACATTAACCCCTACGTCATGTGATGGTTTGCAAAGTGGCTCACGGACAAAACCAACACAGTGGGAGTTGCATACCCTAGGTCCGACTGCATACCAGTTACAAGTGGCATCCCCCAGGGCTCAGTCCTAGGACCCCTCATGTTCGGTATATAATTCTCTGACATACAGGCAAGTACAGGAGGGCTTTGGCTGAAAAGGTTTGCAGACAACTGCAAACTAGGGGACATAATTGTTTCCCCAGCTGTTACAGACACCCTCTGGAAGGGTTGCACTGAGATGGATACCTGGTGTCAATATCATGGCCCAAAGCTGAATGTCAAAAAGTGCATAGTCATCCCCTTTGGATATAACTAATTACCCGCAGACTACCACATAGGTGGTAGTCCCCTACATACAGAAAAGGTAATAAAGGATCTGGGAACCCCAGTAGATAGCAATCATTCCTTTGATACCCATAATGACAAGGTGGTTAGAATATCCTTCTACGTGGCTCCCTAATCTCTAACGGGTTCGCATCCAGAACAAAGGAGGCCATTGTGCCTCTCTACTCATGACTTATTAGACCCATTAAAGGATACAACACCCCATTTGGGATGTACCTTACAAGACAACTGCAACAGCTTGGAAGACCACAACAGTACCACACCAAGAGGATTACTAACCTCAATCATATAACCTATGCAGCCCAACCTAAGAAACTCCAGCTGTACTCGGTCGCATACCGCATACTCACAGGTGATCTCTGCTTGACATACAAGGCCCATGTCCAACCAAGTATTGCTGGATATGCTCCACCTAAACAGACGCCCCTGAGAGCCACATGCTCTAGGGGTATACACCTAACCACAATGATGACTAGGACGTGCTGGATGGATAGATTCCTGACCCGGAGACTCCCCATGCTTTGGAACACGATTCCAATGTACATCAGGCAGGGTCCCTCACTAGCACTCTTCAAGGGAAACCTTGACGGGTGGATGGGAGACAGGCATGTACCCTGGGGATCACTGCAGTGGCTCTGCTGGACAGATGCACAGGGAACTGATGGCTCTGCCATTCAGAGACACAGGGAACTAACCTATGGGGGTGGCGAAAGCCAATGCACTCTAGCTAGGCTTATAAATACCCTTGGTAAGACAGCCTAGTACCTACCTTTGCACTTATTACATGTCTTATGTGCATGGATAGTTAACTAGCTCTTCCATTTTACTTTGCTATCATGCTGATAAACTGTCAGGTGACTACAAGTCATATGTATCCTGTTATTGTGTATTGTAAATGCCAATAGACATAACTAATGTTTCCCTAACATAACAGTAATGCTATGTAACTTGTAATACATATCTGCCTACAATACTGTACATTACACAGTTATTGGCACAATATCCCACAATGCAAATCATAATTGCACTGTGGGCCAACCTTCGACATGTTATTCTCAGTAATACACCCATACATATGCCTACTGTTACAATATATCAACATATACTATCCCCTGTTATAGCACATACTTGTTGGACCAGCCCTGCCACTGACAGCATCTGGTGAGGAATATTTGTGTTCAAAGCCCTTATATAGCATCCCTTGTGGTACATGCGTTGTTTGCCTTGTGACCTACAGCAGTACACACATAAATACTACAAGCATTACTATGCTCAACAATACATCACAACAAGATAACTGTTTCCACTATATGGATTGCGTGCACTTTAAATATTACAGAACAGGTACTATATACACAGACATACTGAGTGTTCTACATACTGTATTAGTAACCCGAAGTGTTGTTGACTGTTAATTCAATCCTTTTCAGTTTGTGTTTCAATTGTCTTTGTAACATTCTGCTGGTATATACAGATGGTTTAAATGTGTGATAAGCCATCCTTTTCTACTTAAATATCGGTAACATGTGCTATCCTGACCACCAGCTGGTGTTCCAAAGTAGTTAATTAGATGCACATCAGCTGTGCAGCTACTCCATTAGCCAATACAATGGCAACAGTGGTGTATAATTGAGTACTCCACTTGGGCATTGTCCGTTTGACTTACTTTTGAGGAACACGGCCTGGATGTGTTGTTTGTGATGTATTTCAACAGCTATATGGAGACAGACAGAGATATAGTAGCTTCATGACTCTTGTGGATTGTGTGTAATGGCTAGAAGATGTTGTTCTACATGTGAGTACAGCTGTTATATTTGAGAACATTGCTACTTATGCAGGGTTTGTTTGTAACTGATACTTCTGCAGATGTTTCAGTATGGCAAGGATGTTTGGGAAGTTCAAGGCTGTATGGCTATGCATGAACTGTTATGTGGTTTACAGTGTGCTCACCAGAGATCCTTGATTTGGTGTACAGGTATATTATACTGTGCTGTTAATCAGTAATTGGTACACACAACCCTCTGAAACGGGATTAGTGCAAACAAACCCTGTAACATCAGCAGCTGTTCCATTGTATAACAGCAACTATTTTACATAGGGCCATGTTAGTGTGTCTCTGACAAGGTATGTTAAGGCTTCTGCAGATGTCTTACAGTGAGTGAATGATTTGTGATGTTATTACAGTTTGTATTGTAATTTGTTTGGGTGTGGGGGTGATGTTGGTGGGTGTACATAGTAGATGCAGGTGTGTAGGAACTGCTTTTATACATAATCAATATGTGCATGAGGGTTCCTTCCCTATTTGAACACCTATCCTTTAGTGGACTAATACTATGGTAATTGCAGGCTGATTCATTAAGGCACTGTTAAGTGGTTCCTGTATAGCATGCAGGTGATGTTAGTCCTTGAATCCTTTCGGCAATACATCGGAATGTAATAAAGTGTTGCTACATGAAAGCTGTGTAGTTCTGTCATAGGTATTTGCAGTCATTGGAGTTGTGTTGGTGACTGACCCTCTTTGGCTAGGGTTTTCATATGGCCATAGTGGGACATTTTCGGGGCACACATCAGATTTTACAGGCCGAGACAAACCCATGGTCAGTACAAGGGATAGAACTTTCCATTCTTGCCTAAATATAAGCTTATTCTTGTAGCAGTTTAGTTACTTATCCTGTTTCTTGTAACATGTAGGTATTTTAGATACAGAAAAAACTATTGTATGCAACTATTACATTACATATGGGACATAATTATGTCCTACAATCTCAGGACATTTGCCACATTTAATATATTTCATCAGGACACAACCACCCAAAGAGGGACTGTCCCTCGCAAAGTGGGACAGGTGGTAACCCAATCATTGGCTCATGTCCATAGCACATATTTGTAATAGTGTATAGGCATATACTCTCCATATCCTTTGTTCATAAAGGTTGGTCGTGGCGGAATGTGTGATTGCTATGGTCCATGTTATAATCATATATGAACACTTCAACAGCTGTATACGGGATACCTACAGAATCCCAAAACCACACAATTCCGAAGCCCACAGTACCGGGCCCAGACTCCCATACCCCACATTACCGACAATGACAGTAACTTGCGAAAGTAACACAAACATGGAACACACATGCACAGACACACTGCTACCCACCACATCCAAACATACCATCCTTCACTATGTATGAGCATGTAGGCAAGCCCCCCTACACCCCCCATGTCAGTGTCTGCACCCCCCACACACCCCCTACTTTAATATTCTACCTCCTAGATCGCACAAACAGATGCACAAAGCAAACCCACACCCACACATTACAGTCCCCCAGGAACACACACCACACTCAGAACATACACATACACACACTACAGCCCTCAAAACACACTTACACACAGTAACCTACCTGAACCGCAACACCAGAAGCACTGACTAACTGCCCCTTAACATCGTGATTTTAAACCTCGCGCTTCTGGTGTTTCGGTACTGTGGTCTTTCGGACTTTAAGCCTCGTGATTACGCGCGTCGGTATTTCAGGCAGTCGCTATGTGGTAGGTATCCCATTTATATGTACCTCCATATCTACATATATATGTATATCCCCATATGTCGACATATCTCTCTCTCTCTCTCTCTCTCTCTCTCTCTCTCTCTCTCTCTATATATATATATATATATATATATATATATATATATATATATAAATATAGCATACACCTTTCATTAGGTACATGCCGGTTTGTCCTTTTTCCACACATTCCTACCTTTAGTGTTTTATCCTGTCAGTATACACAACTGCCATTGGTACATCTCAGATAGCTTAGTGGTATGTTATTGCGAAGATTGTGTACATGGTTGCGTGTTCTAATCCTGGCAGTGGTAATTTTACCTCTCAGAGCAGGCACTGGTAGTGCAAGGGTGATTAACGCATTTCAGCAGTTGTGTGTTACACATGTTTATTATTCTATGGAATACTACCTATATATGCAAGCTGTAGTTAAGGTATACTATGTAACATGTAAATCATCTGAGAAGATTCCTGTCACGGATATTCCCCATTATTTGGAACTACATCCCTGATTACTTTGTGCAAAACCCCTCACTAACACTCCAGGGAATCCTTGCAGAGTGGGTGGGGAATAGTGGATACACCTCAGGGATCCCGCAATTGGCTCTGCTCCACAGAAGGACAGTTAGTTAATCAATGGGGTGGCGACAGCAGACACTTTTTGGCTATGCTTATGAGTGGCCTTGGGCAGTTAGGCATGTACCTACCTATGTATCTATGAACCTCTATATGCAGTATGGACACATGCTGATAGCTTAATTTACTGTTTAGGTATTGACTTACCTTGTGCCAATGGCAGTTGTGTGTACAATAGTTGAGGGCTACCTATGTAGGATGCACACAGTAGACCACCTATACATGACAATTTACAGGTGGTTGTGTGTGTGTGCCATCCATGTTTGCTGTATGTACAGGTCGAGAAGGGATGTCAATCCATAAGTGCCTACACTGTCAGTGTGTGTGCTATACGTTCCCTCTTTGCCAAGGCATGGGCATACATAGCATGCCTCCATCTGCCTACTGAGGTTGGCGCAGGGTGTTCATGGTCTTAGTCCCTCTGTGCCTGTGGGGCCCTTGGCAATGGTAGTGGGCTGTGAGGGCCTTCACCATTCTGTCCCTGCTGCAGCTGTTTCCGCAGGATCATATTGTGTAGCATGGCACATACTATGAAGATGTGGGCACACGTGGCTGGAGAGTACTGCAAGGCTCCACCAGATATGTCCAAGCAACAGAACTGTGATTTCAGCATCCCAAACACAGGCTCTATGATGATTCTGGTTTCTGTGTGTGCCTCATTATGGAGTTATTGTGTGGCTGTGTGTGCATTTCTGATTGGAGTCATCATCCATGGTTCCAGTGCATAGCCAGCATCCTCCACCAGGTGGCCATATGGGATGTCCCCCCTGGCAAATATCTGATACAGCTGTGAGGCTTGCCAGATGTGGGAGTTGTGATAGCTTCCAGGGCTGCCAGCACACACATCCATGATAATGCCCTGGGCATTGCACATGACCTGGCAGTTGATGGAGCTGTATCCCTTGCGATTTATGTAGCATCTACCCTGCTTACCGGGTGGTGTCTTGATGTGTATGTGCATGCAGTCTATTTCACCCAGTACCTCTGGGTAGTCTGCCACATGGTGGAAGAGATGCATATTGCTGGCCAACTCCTCCTGCATTCGGGGGAAGTATATGTGCTCATTGGCATGTGGTAACATGGCATCCAGGAACTGGTGGAGTACCCTGGATGCTGATGCTTGTGAGATCCCCATGATATCCCCAGCTGGCATTTGGATGGTACCTCTGGATAGTATTCTCAAGCTTACACATACCTTTGTGTCAACCGGGATGGGTTCCCCTCTGTTACCTCTGGCTCTGAGGCGTGGCGGGCACAGCTCAACAAGTTGCTGTATGGTGTTCCTGTCCACCCTGTAACGCTCTACTATCTCCAGATCATGTAGCCCCTGGTAGGTTACCCTGGGTCTGAGCACTCTTCTCCTCCTCTGGTGCCTGAGATGGTTGTCAGCATCATCATCCACACCACTGTCAGTCTCCAACACATGCTGGTGAATCAAAGCTATGGCAGCCCCTAACATGTACATATTAAAAGTTCCCCGTCTGTATACACCAATGGTGCAGAGTGTCTGGGAATACACAAGTGTGTGTGTGGGGCTTTCACACCTTATACTATTGTGCAATGGATGATGCTGGTGTAATTGGGTGTGTATGTTCAATTCCAGCTGCAGGGTATCTTAATTATGAGTTTTACAGCAGGTACTGCTATTGTGAGGCCTTTGGTGTTGACTTGCGCTTGGCTGCCATGAGTCATCTATTGCCCTTTACTTCACTTTTCAACCCGATTCCCCTGCCATTGTCAGGCATGCATCCAGCTGCCTGCTTTCTTGTTTTGTACTTTCACAACCCAGGACTGTGTTGGGAAATGTGTTATGTAGCTGATCTGCTGCCAGTTTGCTTTGTTCTGCTGTGACACTTCTCTTTTCTTTGCTGTACGGCACCTCCCCTTTCCTGTTTTGCAGGTAGCTGCTAGCAGCCTTGTTAGCTGTTGTCTATGGCCCACTATGAGTTGCTAGGTGTTAATTACTCATTTGTACTCCATTTACCATGCTGCAGCATTTCCTTATTGTCTTCCCGTATCCTTCCTGTTTCAGCTGTGGTGCTCGCCACGCACAGCCGTTTACCAGGCTTCGAGCGCGTTTTCATCCATGTTCACATGCACTTTAGGTTACCTTGTGTGCTCTCAGCTTAGCAAAGCTATGGCTACTTCCACACCTCTATCCTGCGGCTTTGCTTAGCAACAGGCAACCTGGATTAGCAATGCTCCAATGTGCTTACAGCTATGGTGGCGCACCTCTCTCTTGATGTCATGTTTACCTCCAGTCCACTCCTCGGTGTTGTACCGCTATGCCATGTGGTACATCCTTACTCTGGCGGGAAGTTTGTGATTCAGTATTACTTGACTTATTTGCATGGCATTGACTACTAATTCCTAGTTGCCATGCAGAACACTGTCACAGACCCTTAGCAACCCTTGCGCCATGGTTGTTGTGTAGCTTGCATGCCATTGACTATTATGGGGAATTCATGAATTGTGTTACATTGCAGTTTTATGACATCTAAATATATTTTCATTGTGATCCCATTTGCATACCGATGCACTGTGGTTTTACTTTGCGTTAGTGAGGCCATGACATTAAATGCTATTTTTTATGTGTTGTGCATGTTTTTTTATGCCATTGGCTATATATTTAGCCATTGGCATATATTAACATTATAATACTTAAGTTTGGTCCACTTTCATGGCCACGATTTTATGTTTGAAAAAAATTTAAACCTTTTTTTGGTTTACATTTCTTCATGCTTATGCTATGCTTGCACCACTTCATGAATCACTATATACTTTCATTTGTATGCTACACTGCGGAACATGGAGTAATTAGCATACATGCGCCGGGAGCTGCGCAGCTCTGGCATACACTTGTAGGGCACGTGGAAACAGCTCGTACCTGAATCGCTTGGCAGCCATATTTGGCAATAGATTGCCGATGCTACTCCGGCGCCTGGCGCAAGCTTCATGAATCCCGGGGATAGTTTTTTTATGCACACTAATGTACATGGATGGATATTTATTAGATATTATTGGACAGATGTGTTTTTATATTTATAGCGTTTTAGTTTAATTATGTTTATGGTTAGATAGATATGTGTTTTTTCTTGATTTTAGTTCTTGTCACAGACCTGATGAAGGGGTTATTGCATCTGTTAGCCAAATGCTATTTTAGTTAAAAGTCTTTTTATGTATATCTTTTTATACATATATGTTGTGCTTTTCTTAATACCTAATCTTTCAGTAAAAACAAAATGAAAACTCCAGCAAAGCTACAACCTCCACTGAGTGACCTCCCATATCTCTTATATCAGTGGCACATAGGATATATGCAAATGACCATTATGAACATCAAGTGTTTCAGCTAATTGGCAATTCTGAATGCCCACAACTTTTGTCATTTTAATGGATGACTTCAAGCCAATAGCTGTGGATATGCATATTTCAGCTTTGATATAACCTCATCAGCACAACACAAGCAGAATGTTTGACTAAGCATATGAAACCCAGGGCTGTTATACCCAGCTGATGCCCAGTATCATTAAGGTCACTGCAAAAATATCCCAAGCAACAAACTAAAACAATAAGTGAGAAGGTCACTGAAAAACCAGTCATTAAAAACAAAATGAAAACTCCAGCAAAGCTAGTACCTCCACTGAGTGGCCTCCCATACCTCTTGTATCAAAGGCACATGGGATATATGCAAGTGACCCTTATGAATATCAGGTGTTTCAGCTAATTGGTGATTCTGACTGTCCATGACTTATTTCTTCATTTTAATGGACATTTGCATATATCCAACGTGCCTCTGATACAAGAGGTATGGGAGGTCACTCAGTGGAGGTTCTAGCTTTGCTGTAGTTTTCATTTTTTTACTGATTGGTTTTTCAGTGACCTTCTCTCTTATTGTTTTAGTTTGTTGTTTGAGATATTTTTGCAGTGACCCTAATGATAATGGACATCAGCTGGGTATAACAGCCCTGTGTTTCTTATGCTTAGTCAAACTTTTTTTTGCAGCAATCTCATTGGTTAGTTTGCTCACTTTCCTCTCAAACATGGAGGCAATACAGAACAATGTCTTTACATTTATTAAGTGAAGACTTAGCAGCCAGAAATACTGTTGGGTGTTAAAAAAAACTAATGACAACTAGAGATAAAGCCTGGAAAAACTGGAAACAAAATCCTTCTGACAGTAACCTGCATGATCTATTCCTAGAACATAAGAAGCCAACTACAACTGCCACCAATAGTGCCAAAGCTGCTTACCTAAGAAATAGACAACATTTTCAAGCATCCTCTGCAAAGCTATTTTAGAAGGAGCTAAAATACTAACACTCAACACTTAGGAGCAATTCTTGCCTCTGTAAACTCCATCAACATGGAAGAAACCTATTGGCTATTTCTAGTCACTGCAATTGAGATCACTGCTGGCAAACTTTTTTCTCAGACTCCACAGTGTTGCATTTAAGTGATAATATATCACCGCCCCAGCTTTACCGTCTTGTGGTTTACTGCCATACATGCTACTTTAAAGAAATAACAGCTATGGAAACTGAAAAAAAACTACTAAACAAACTAAAAAAGAAATTTGTGCAGCGATTTTTCCAAACTCTACTCTCTGTTTCAAAAAGTGGCATCTTCCACCTTACCCAAACCGCTTTCCTATATATTTAATGTCTCATTATCATCCAGAATATTTACTGACTTATTAAAACATGTCTTTATCATCCCTTTGTCTAAAACACCCACACCAAAGGTCTGCACAGATTATAGACCTATCAACAATTTCTCTCCACTGACAAAAATATTTGAAAAAAATATCTACAAAAAAAATCTGTTGAACAAATAAACAGATATGGTCTCCTCTGAGATATACAACACAAGTTCTAAAATGCAACCAGCACCATGCCTGCTATATATACTGCTACCAATATAGTATTTAAAAATATGAAAGGCAGTCAAATTGTAGATGGACTGTTTGTTGACATGACTAGGGCAATCAATACTGCCATGTATAAAGTGACAAAGCTCAACTTTGGTAGAGATTCTATGCAATGGGACAAAAGCAAACTGGAAAAAAGAACCATCCAGGTTCTGGCTAACAACTTGCTGTGCGATTGTGACATTCTCAACATTGGTGTATCACAAGGACTGACAACAGACCCTCTTCTCTTCTTTTCTCTTTTCTCTATTCAGAAATGATCTCACTCATGAGCTAACAAATCTCAATGTAATTATGTATCATATGACATCTTAGTGCTAAATGATAGCAGGTTACATTCAGAAATACAAAAAAAAGTCACTGCCTCATTCACTACTACACTGTGTAACAGGATATGCAGTAACAGACTTACAGTGAATCTTATAACTGTAATGTTATAATGTTTGCTACTACCCAGAAAGTGCAAGGTCTCTCCCACTAACAAAAAAAGACAACGAAGGCAGCTCAATCCCAAACATCAAAGAATAAAAATATCTTGACATTAATTTAGACCACACCTTCAGAGGAATTCAAAAAGGTTACCTCAAGGTGCATACAAGGTGCATACAAGGTGCATACCTTCAGGTAAGATTTTGGAATTTACAGACAACCCTAACACAGTGCTGTAGATTGAAAATGGGCAGCACCAAAGTGGGCTACCTGTCTGGCCATGCTAAGTGCATTCTGTGGTGAGGCATATACTTATTAGCCATGTATTCCCCCCTGGAAATACCTAGAGTAAGGTATTTACACAGCTTTGTAAATTAACATGGCTGCTCACTGATACTTGTGTTAATGTAGTTGGCCAGAAGCTTGAGTCCACTCATTGTGGTAGTGGTTAAGTGCCTTGAAGTTCAGCACAGGTTAAGTGTCGTGAAGTATAGCAGACAGGTAGTGTTTGCTGTGTGTGTGTGTGTGTGTGTGTGTGTGTGTGTGTGTGTGTGTGTGTGTGTGTGTGTGTGTGTGTGTGTGTGTGTGTGTGTGTGTGTGTGTGTGTGTGTGTGTGTGTGTGTGTGCAAGCGTGTGTCTGTTTCTGTGTGCCTCTGCATCTCTGTGTGTAGGTAGGGACACAGATTTAGAACATTGGGCAGCATTGTAGTTTGAACTTCTGGACAGATCCAGACCATGCATGACAGAACCTTCAGCTTCCCTTGCACATCCCTGACTATGAAAGCTGGCTCTGCCAGGATTTGCAGTGACTCTACCACAACGTTGGCTCAATGAATGTGCCCTGCATGACCCAGACCAATGTCCACTAGCGGATGTGCCAGCATTATAATAATGATGGCAACAGAGATAGCGTGTCCAACTAATACTGTTGTGGAAGTGACAGCAATTTGTGAATGGGATCTCACTCATTCACAGCCATGTTGGCTAAAATCTGTGTATGTAGCAGATGACTGGCCATGAGGCAACCCCTCATTCCTGGTAGATCACCCAAGGAAGACACCATATGGAGTAATGTGTGATATGGTCTATATAACGAGTCACACACATATGGATTATGCACTCCTACATGTCAGCATGCGCACCCTGCATCAGCCTCATTATCTCTGCCAGAGCTGTGGTGAAACCAGACCTCTCAACTGTCAGTATTTTGGAGGAACTTTCCTATTGTCAGGCCTGATTTAGGATGGCTCTATTTTTGAAGGTATATCCCTTTTTCAGTCTTGATTAACTGTATCACATGATTTTCAGAATCATAATCATCACATGTGATTTTTGAATCTGTCTAGTACTCAGAAAACAACACTACATGACTAACATACTAGTAGCAACAATTTAAAGATTCAGGATACACATCTTACAACTCTTTTTCTGAAACAAAAGCAAATGGCCTTATGTGACTGAATTTTGCAGTAAAGTTCATTAAAGACTACATATTTATTTACTGTCTATTTGATAATGTGCCTATATTTTCTATCTTTTTTATCACTCTCTGATTTTAAACATGGTTTCTGAACAGCATCCCACATTCCTACTGGAAGTGAAAAGAGTCATGTGCTATTTGGCATTCATCTTTTATGCTACATAGATGTCCAGATTTTTAGCTGTATATTCCTATTTTTCAGGTACATCTATTTCTTTTTTCAATGCTTCCCGGTGGAAAGGTATGGTTGGAACTAGCCTGTGCAAGCATGACAGACCTATATCATGGGAAGGGTGGAAACCTTATATCCTGTGAGCACCATTACCACCACCCTGCAGTGTGGACTCCCCTAACACATAAGTGCTAGGGGCAGATACACACATCTGTCATCTGGAAGCCACCACACTTCCATGAACTATAGTGTCTCCACCAGCCTGTACATTTTCAGATGCTAGTATTTCTGGGTATCCACAGATAGAGAGACTGTGTCCATACTCTGAATAGGGGATATAGGGATCACACTGCCAGTATCCCTCACATGCACATACCTGTTGACAATGGTGGCTCATTCCTGCCATCATTATCAGAGGCTATAGATCCCCAACATCAGATGGGGCAGTTTCACAGTGATGGAGACAGATAATGATTCACCTATGAGTACACAAAGCAAAAATATACAGTGTAAGTAGGAGCCAGCACCACAACTACATATGCAACTGACATTTTGCAAGTATAAAACTGTAACAACAATTGATACCCCTGACCATCCCACATTCAGATAGATTGGGGGCTTGGTCCCCAGTTTACCTGTATGCAATAGGTCAAACAGATTCAATGAACATTACACTGACAACATGTTAAGGATGAGTTACATCTATTGATAAACTGAGTTAGTACTACATACCTCGGGCATCTGAGGTTGAAACTCTTTGGGGTCTGTCCAGCTCTGCTCCAGTATCCAGCTCCACACTGTGGGACTCCATAGAGGTGGTTACTGCCTTTTAGTGAGACCAGAAACTCCTCCATCTCCATACAAGATGGCTCAGTCAATGTCCCATCACCAGTTGCCCTCCATTTGTATGCCACGTCTTCTGCTTGGTGGATGGAAGCACAGATCATATCCTGCAATGGACCATGCCATTGCTGTGATCTGGATCAGCCACCGCATTATATCACTGATTATTTCAGCCCAAGCATGGTCACAGAAGGGTGGGTCAGCAGTATGGAGAGCTAAGAGCCATTGGCCATGAGGCAGGGGGCCTGTAGTACTACCTCATTTTCTGCATGTGTACATTTGGGCTTGGGGGTTGGATATGAATGAGCATCGAGATACTGTGCTTTTCTTATCTCATGGATTTTTATGCATTATTCTGTTGGCATGGAAAACAGTGGATTTAATACTTCTTCTTCTTACATATCCATAAACATCTGTACAATAATCCTACACTATTAGGCCTTATATTATGCTCAAACTGAGCCTCACTGTTATATATCTCTACTTAAAATATTTAAGAAATTGTATGTATATTTTAACACATACTCACCACAAAACAATTACAGATATGAAACCAAACAACAATCTTGAACATTATAAATCCAATTTAATTATGATTGTTGTTTACATTTTTCCAAGGCACAAGGTATACAATGGTAAAATAGTAATGAACATTACTCAGAATATGAGCTAAGGCGAGTGTCTACTGTCAGGCTTAACTGCTTTGCAGTGTACTACTTGCATGTACCTCTTAAAACAGCTTTGGCCAACACAACATAAGATTACTGACAAGCTGACATCTCACACAGGTATGAGGGTTTAGGAACAGCCAAAGCTAACATTTGAAAACTGAATGAAATGTGTAAGAAGTAGCACTTACTTTATATAAGCAGATATCTTACTTGGAAAAAAATCTTTCAACAAAGTCAGCTTGCAGAATTCAAACCCCTTTCAATGTAGTTTTCTTCCACAGCACAATAGGGCTCTGTAAATCTAGTTATGTTTATATTTTGTAGATTCACCCATCTGGTCCATTGGCAAGTACTAGGCTAGCAGCCCCTGAAAGCCATTTTAAGTCTAGCCAATTTCCCTTCAAAGATGAGAATCAAACCCTGTACCATGTGTCAGTAAGGTTAACATCTTAAACATTATGCCAAATCCCAGGAGTCATGATCATTATACTAATTAGGGTTTATCCCATTATTTTTTTTCTGAATTTCTCAATTTGTGCCATGATCACACCTGATGTACATTGTAAAAAGTACTACATGGTCCTGTGCACACACCTTTGCATCTGTGGGCAGCTCAGTGCACCAGAGGTACACAAACCAGATTAGGATTAAGAGAATTGTCGTCCCATACTCAGCCATCAGAAGATGGAGTCACTGTTGAACAAGTATTCTCAGCAGCAAACAGAAGGATAGAGGACACCATTTTGAGTGTCTATAGTTTATTGTTATTCTATCCATCATGAAAATAAGTTGCCCATTGTTCCCTGTCATTCTGCAGAGATCGAGACTTAAGAGAACTATTTTGGGCACCAGCTACCTTCCACTTATCCAGAGATCTTTAAAGATAAGACAGTTGTGGCGGGAGAAGGTGAAAACACTGCTTTTATTAGATCACAGAGGTGGTGTGAGGAGGAGTCCAAGATTTTTCTGGCTGTCCTCCATAAGCATTACATTTGGAAGCTCCTGCTAGAGTGCTATACTGGAAGAGCATATTTGTCACCTCACAGTATAATTTTGGTGCATGGAAAAGCTTGGCCAAGGCTACCACCCATTCTACTGGCATCCAATGCATGGGGGATCAGTGTTGCCACAAAAGCTTCTGCAGTTAGTATTCTGTTATATCAGACTGCAATCAAGCAATCAGGTAGATGATGTAGCAGTGTAAATCCAACTATTTTAAGGTTATTATGCCGTATTGTATCAGTACTGATATTATTAAAATGCAATATTAATTTGTTTTTGTATTTCTCTACTCTACCCTTTTTCACCTCAAGCCTTCATCTTTCCACATTTATTTTGTTAATTTTTGTCAGTGTACATTTCTGTTACTATTATACGCAGCAGAAAAGCAATTTGCACGTAATCCAATGGCAAAGCTTGCTGTCATTTCACAGGCTAGAGTTAGCAGACATGAGTAAGCTGGTGCTTGGGGCTGAAACCCTGTCTCTAACCCTAACCCTACACATTGCTACAAGACTATCCCCTTACCTTACCCTTACCCTAACCCTAAAATCTGTGAACTCTCTCACACACAGCACTCACTATAACCTTTTCAGTCAATCATTCAATTTGAAAATCCTACCGACTAACACAATAAAAAAATGAGTGGTCAATATTTTGAGCTTTCAGTGTTTTTCATCCCAAAAATCATTTCTACCAAATGTGCTTTTTACATTTTTAACTGTAGCCAAACATATATATATATATATATATATATATATATATATATATATATATATATATATATTTTTATATATATATTTCTCTATGTATCTATCTGTCACAAAATATTTTGTTACAAAACTCAAAGCATGTAGACCCAATGGATCTTTGCGTTTTATTGGTAACAACAACAATCACAGGAAATCAAATCACAAGCTAGTTTCACTGTTTAATATCTCCAAGTCACAAACTGGTTTTGCTTATAAGGCATTCATCTCCAGTGTGAATCTAACTAAACATAGATTCCTGACTTATTAACTGAGCTAGACAGAAGGATTTCCTGACTACTGATAGTATACGGCAGTCAATGGATTGAGAGTTGTATATGAAGGTTCTAAGATCTCTAATGACTGCATCGGTCAGAAGAGGGGTGCTGTATATACTGTAGGCACTTGTTGAGATTAGTTAACCAAAGATGGCAATGCCACACCTCTTTTCCATGCAAATTAATACACCATTATGTATTGTTTAGCTCATGCTGTAGTAGCATGGTATTGGATGCCAAGCGAATGACAGCACTGAGCTTGCAGTCATTGACAAATTCATTTGCATTAGCGGTTTGGAGATTACAGAAGTAAATGCTGAGCAGAAAGTCTCCCAGTATTATACTGCGAGGAATGCCACTAGTCATCTTTTTGTCTAATGATGTTGCAAGTAACACAAGTTACAGAATCATTGCTACACAAACAAAGATGAATAATAACAGTGCCTTTTCATGATTCAGGAAAATAAAATGCAAATGAAATGCATATGCAGTCTTGTGGGCCTTTAACTGCCACATAGGAAATGTTAGTCATAGGTGGCTGAAATGATGAGATCATTATGGGTGGCTGGGGCTGCCAGCTTGCAAGTGGTATATATGGGCCAACATAATGAAGTATCCATATTCAGTTTTGTTTGTGAGAGTTTATTGACAGGAAGATGGTGGAGGGTAAGGTGAGACTTATAGAAGCAGATTGTTTTCATCAGTCTCTATTTTATTAGTGCAGAAAAGCCAGATACCTCTCATATGTTCATTATGATGCATTAATACAAATGCAGATGCTACATCATTAAAGTATCACAGCACTTGACAATCATTGTTGTTAGATTAACTACATTACTACACAAGAAATAAAGCTTGTTATTTTTCATTCCACGTAAACTCCTTGACAGGTAGTAAAGTTTCCAGCAAATCCATAGTGTTTTCTAGTGGGAACACACACAAAATAAACAAGCATCCATACATTTTTTCTCATATCATAGAGAAAATACTCAGGCGAATAATATGATGACTACTAAACACGACTCGGTCATATTTCCCCAACTCTCATCACAACTATAAGGCACATGCTTTAGCAGTTTTAGAACAATCACAAAGTAACACCTGAGATTTAAGTGATTCCAACCACTCCTAAGATGAGCAGTTCATACTTCTGACAGAGAAAGCAGGCAACGAAGATAAAAAAAAAACTAAAAGAGAGCTCCAGCAATCATTTTCTTTCAAAAGCGTTATGGTATTTGGATACAGATGCTGAGTTCTTCTCCTTCATGATTTTAATGTCATCTACTTTGAAGCATAAGTCAACCTGTTCACTTTTGCTATGCCTTGTCAGTTGCTGTTATCACTGCTCAGGGTACTATAAAAGCCAAGACTTGTGAATACTTGTAATAAAATAGCCTTGCGCTCATGAAAGTAAGATGACCATAAATGCCATCTCAGATAAAGAACTCTATCTGCTTTTGTGGTATTATTTTCATGATTCAAGTGTTTTATAGCTAGAAGCTTGTAATAGAAAACAAAAAGCAATAGCTAAAATTATTTACATTGAGGATAAGGTCTTTATAGTAATATGTAGGCTGTATGCCAAAATTATTTTCTACAATATTTCAAAAGATGAATATACAGTTGCAGGTGAATTTGGAAAGGGGATATAGAGCTTTCAAAACAGCTGAAACAGACATAATATCCTCCAGGAAAATATCATTGAAAAATAAGGTAGAGCTCTGCTAACTAACTCTGAAATAAAACACATTTATCTTTTTCTTTATATCTTCCAGTGATTTATTATATTTTGTGTACTGCCCCTTAAGGAAATAGGTTCATAGATGTAAACTAGTCTAACAACCACTGGGACCTATATAAGCCTAGTGAAGCATCCCAATTCCATCCCACGTGTTTATGTGCCTTACAGATTATTTTAAGGGGTATCTGTAAGTTAAGTCAAGATTTGCAGTCTTCCTCTGTCCATTACAGACACAGGTGCTAGACCCAGTGTGTATTTTTAATTTCTCATCCACTAGTCCAGGTTTTTTTTGAGTAGGGTTACAAAAGAACTCTACTTCACATAGATGGGGAGTCTGTTCCACAGAAGGGGAATTCTCTGAGACACTTATCTGTCCCTCCAATGTGTCCTCTGTTTTAGTCATTTTAATCTGAATTCTCCAGGAAGAAATAATACTCCAGACAAAGCAAATGATGCTTATCTGAGGTAATAGTCATCGTCATTAATGTATAGAAGAAAAGTGTCATCAGAAAAAAGTGCATAATGATCCATCCATCCATCCATCCATCCATCCATCCATCCATCCATCCATCCATCTTTCCACCTATCTGTTCATCAAGGTGTTACTTTTCTATACTACCTGTCCTGTAGAGAATGGCATAATACATTTCCCTAACTTCAATAAAGGTCCCTAGCTAATTATGTCTTCAGTATGTGGCAATCAGTCTGCAAACCATATCAAGCCTAGACAAAAAAAAAAAAAAAAAATATTCAAAAGTTCCTTCCAGCCTCAAGGAGGAGAAGAAAAGACAGACTGGGGAAGTTTGAGGCTTCCCATCAAATTATCTAGATTTGCCTTTGTCAAAGGAAAAATATACTTTAAAAATGATCAAAACACGGTAGGTTCAGGTTAAAGCACTTTAATCTTGCAGCAAGGAGACAAAAACTTACTAATACAGAGTTTGTCTAACTAGAATTAGGAAATACAGGTGTATTTATACATTTTTTAATAAGACATTGCCTACCAAGCTGACGTAGTGAATCACAAGTTTTGTCATCATTAATTTACAGTCATTGTTTTTACAATATTTTGCTGGTACCATCAAATTTTGTGAGAAACTTTCAAGAAAAACAACGTGACCTTGGCTACCACCGGTTAGATATATGCAATGTTACCATTCAAGGTACTATGGCTAATTCGAGCACAAAGCAAGTATAGATTTCAGTTTATTTTTTTAACAGTCCTTTGTCTATGTTATCTCTAAACCTCTACAGCTGCACGTTTTTATACTTTGAATAGAGTTGATTGTTTAAAATCATTACATTTACAGAATATAGCATTGTTTATTTCTTTTTTTTGACCTAGCAGATAATCACTTGCTTCTCAAGTACATTTTTAAAAGGCATAAACATGAATATTGCTTTGCTAGCAATTACTAGGTTAGAGGGCATCTTGCAAGTTTCAGAAAGCACACTGCAGTTTTAAAAATCTTCTTTTCAGTCTCATATGAAACTCAACTGTATATAAAACAGTGCATATAAAATAGAATGAAAAATGTGTTAACTTATTTAGTTTTTAATTAGCATTAAGCATATACACATTAATACATATTTTTCTGACAGCCTTGAAGGTGGCATGGGTTCTCTGCTGCTTGATATGTAGTAAAAATTTGTTCCAGAGGTAAGAGATATGTTGGAATGGGAATCTATTACAACAATGTGTCTGATTTATTTGCAGCTGATGGTTTATTTCCTTTAACCTGGTATTTGAGGTACCATTTGCTCTGTGAAGAAATATTAGGTCAAAGAGGGTCAGATGCCTAAACCTTTAAGGGATTCTTTTCATCCTAGAGAAGCAGTGGCTCTAACTGCAATATTTTCATAGGTTGCTGCTGAGCTCCTCTGTATATCATTGAGATTGAGTCCAACACCCCTATGAAAAAATGTTTCCACAGCCTAATTTGTTTGACCATTACTCAGAGAGCTCCTCCATAGGTGAATATGGGAAGATAGATGCCAGATAACCTGAGCGCTTCATCCTCTGTCTAAGATATCTCCTCTACACCAAAGAGTGGAAGCATACTTCCAGTACTGTTGTCACTATACTCATCAGCTGATTGACCACCTGATCTTCTCTACTATGAATTGTGCAGCAACTCCAAGGTACTTAAACATCTCTACTGGGAGTCGATGCTCCACTCTTAGTGGTAAAGAGCAAGTTACTCTTTCCAAAGTGAGCCATTATCACTAATTTGGATGTGCTGACTTTTATCACCATTTCCTCACACTGAGAACTGAACCACTGTAGTGCATGCTGTGTCTAGCAAGACACTTGAGGCAACAGGACAAAACCCTCTACAAAAAAAAAAAAGAAAAGAAAAAAATAGATGTAACTCTCACATAGCAATGCAAGCTACTCTGTAAATCTCAATAGTGCATTGAAATCTTGACCATGGAATTCACAAACAGGACAGACAGAAAGAAGAATCACCCTTGTTGGATTTCTAATCTTACCATTAACATATTAAACTTAACATTGAGAATAATAATACAAGTTTATCTGTGCAAACAGAGGAATGGAAAGGCATGCAGTAGTAGACCACAAACCTTGCACTGCTCTAGCACCCCACAGATCGTAACTCAGTCATGTGTCTTCTCCTGGACCACAAAATATTAGTATACAAAACTGGTAAACATCAACTTCACCTCCAACATCTGAGGATGGGCAAAGAAACAATCTTCTTTTCTACAGTCAGTATGCAATCTACGCTGATCATCCTAAAAAAGAGGAGAAGAATGCAAAATCTGTCTTTTATCAGCACTTCCTCTATAAGTGAAACACACCCTCATGTAGTCAAACAGAAATGTGCAATCACTGGTGAAAGAGTGCAGCAGTGACCAGCTGGCAAGTTTACAAAAGAAGCCAAGAGAAATCTATCTAAAAATGGCAGAAAAGTATCTACTCCACAAGGAAATGAGTTCTGCCAAAAATGAAAGAAGTCTAACTGCAGAGAAATCTTACAAATAAGAGGGAATACAATGGTGATGGGGAGAACTAGACAACAAACAAGTGAGGGCATAGACAAAATGTGGTGGGGAGCACTAGTATTGGGGACAGGGTAGATATAACCATTAGTATTGCCCTACCCAGTTGGAGCATAGACCCCACCTTGTGCACCCTTACACTTGGGACCTGGCTGTGATGCTGTGGGCAGTGGTGGGCAAGGACATGGCCATACAAGCAGCAAGAGGAATATTTCTAGATTGTTGATACAGCCCTCAAGACACCAGTCCACCAACTCCTCTACCACCTCTGCTAGCTGGATCCACCTGATGAATGAGTTGTCACCCATGGCAGAGCCAAAAGTAGAAACTACAGTGCCTATAACTGGGAAAGTCACAAAAGAAACAGGGCTAGAAAGCTTATTTGAATCCTGGCAGCATCATATGAAAAAAAAGTCTATAAAAAAAAAACTAAACCATACATCTTTGACCTCTTCTTCCCAGCAGTAAAGAACTAGATGGCACCTCTTCAAGTCACTGAAGTGATGCCTGCATGCATCACCTGTAAGGGGTGTGTCACTTACATCATTAACTTCTCTTGTGTCACAGTACCAGGTATCCACTTTATACTTGAGACTCTCATAAGTTTCTCCAAGCAAATGGTCCTGGTAGTCTCTATGCAACATGTGAAAAAAAAATTTTGGTCCTTCTGTGAGCATCAGTGGGGCACTCTGTAAAGGCCATTGTTAATTGAAGCCATGGTCATTCACTGAGTCTCATACCAGAGACCAATGGCTTGCATGTCATGGTTGTGTGAATTTTCCATCGTGAACATTTTCTAACAATATACAGAAAGATAGTAGACTGCTGATTGGCAAAGTTCAATATGGATGATGCCATTTTGGACATGTATGGAAAGAAAATAGAAGATGGGAAATATGGCTTGAACATCATGTGCTTCACCTATTAGAAAGACAGTACACTTTTGCAGCCCCATGCCCATCAGGCTTAAACAGGGAAATGGAGCAAAACTCCTTCTGACATTAGCACATCCCCACATGTACAATGCACCTCACAGGTGCACAGCACCATATAAAAGTGTCCACAAGACACTGCTTATAAGATTAATGTATAGAATAAGTGATTCAGAAACATTCATGAGCTGATCCCTTATTTACCTAATGATTATGGTCAGAGGCTGAAATCAGCACAATATAAACTCAGGCAGCTACAGAAAGGCTTATCAAAGTATTGTAGAAGATATAGAGATGTCTGAGAAAATGAGTTTCACCTGCTGAAGCTGACCAGCCCTGAGGAGGCCATAAATACTACTTTCTGAAGTCATGTGCATCATTTTCTTACAGTCACATGTCTGCAGATGTGAATTATTATTATTATTATTATTATTATTATTATTATTATTATACTGAGAAATATTTGATGTGGGTAACGGTGGGGTGCCTGTTAAGAGTTTTAATAAGGGAAAAGCAGCAGTGAAGCACAAGAGAAGTTTACACAAGTGCTGAGAAGCTTAATGGGAGGTACATTATAACATAACTGTGAAGTGTAGTTCTTAAATGAGCCGGAGCAGCACTGCCTTGTTATATGATGGGACACAAATATGTTGTATACAACATTTCCTTGAGACACAAATAGGTGTGTATTTCATGAAAATGGTACAATCACACACACATTGTACCACTGCATCTTTAACCTACATGCTATTGTGCTAGCGGGAGCTATATGTCTGCTCAATGTGAACAAAGCAACTATTAACCTGTGATGCACATATAAGAAGCTCAGCTAGGGTAGGGTAAAGGGGATATCCACCCCAGGAGACAATGGGTGATGTTGTAACTGCAGCAAATCACTTGCTACAATATAGATTTGAATTTGTAGCAAAGGGTTTGTTATAAAAAGCCAAAGACCTTTTTTACTTTTTTTTTTTTTTGGTCCTGAACTTAGAGATGACAGACTTCTTTTTTTTTTGTTCCAAAACTTAGACCTCAGAGGCATGGACCTTGCTCCTCAATGTAGTGCAGAGGAGAGCAAGATCAGGGACCAGATATTTTTATTTGATAAGAGCAGAGCAGACCTTGCAACACAATGAAGAGCTGGGAGTGCCATATTGGGGAGTGGATCTTTTTTTTTTCTTTGCTCCCTTCTGTGGTGCCAGGTCAGGGATGGTACTGATTTCTAGATGAGCAAACTACAGCTTTGCTGAAAATATCCATACAAATTAGCATTCTCTACTTTCCATGTATAAATAAGGGATGAGCAAATGGTTTTTAACAACAAATAAAAAAGAAGGAAATATAGCTGGGAAACAGAAGAAGAAAAGATCATTTCTTTATTGGGATACTGATGGAGAAACACTTAAGAGAATGGTTGGGAGAGTTTGGATAATTAGTAAATCCCCACCCCACATCAACACATAAACACAAACACAGTTATATTGTATTCTGTAATGTTTGATTTTAAAGTGATGACTTCAAGTATGGAGTGTGGAGATTTCAATGACTAATGCTACTTTTGTCTTCTTTTCATGGACCACTATATCCAGATTTCTAGCCTCTATCTTTTGAACTGTTGGTGATGGGTGATGCCATGTGATATAAACTTCATCATTTTCTACGATGCTTTGTAGCTCATGTTTCCAGTGTTTCTTCAGCCACCTCAATACCATAATGTTTGCACAATCCCCAGTGCAGCAATCTTGTCACATTGTTATGACTTTAAGTATACAGTTCTTCTGCCATTAGTATGTCACAACCAGCAACAAGTTGTGCAACTGTTTCGAATTCTGTTTTATAAAACCTACATTTGTTTGTTTCTTCCACATGTTCAACAGACTTTGTAAACCAACGTGCATATAGCTCACTGTCTTGGGCCGCCAATATTTACCTTTCATCTCTTGGTTTGAATTCGCCTCTCCTTAACAATTCCTGCATTTGATCACGATCAACATGAGGTTCTTCCAGATGTTTTCAATACTTGTAACTATATTTATGCATTTTCCACATTTCTTGCCTTCTCATCTGGTCCTTCACCTTATATTCTTTCTTTTCTTTTTTGGCACATTTAGTTGCTGTCTGATTTTTCTCTACTTCTGGTTTGATTTCCATTCCTGCTTCATGCCAATATGCCTCTGCTAGATTAAACAGAAAAGTCATCTTAGATTTATTCTCTTCATGTTTCAAAACTTTCAGTACATTTGGGTCTTGTGAGGTCCACAGCTATGTGTGCAGTGCCATGATTGCAGATCTAAACATGTAATCAATTTCAAGGGAGTCCATCCCTCCTTTAGAACGGGGAATATATAATCTTGGTATGCACTGATTTTTATAAATAATTTGGTGAGGCATCCTTCTTGTTTTCCTATCTAATCTGTCAATCACTCCAAAACTGTAAGTTAAGACAGGAAGAGCAAATTGGTTTATATGTTGAATTTTGTTCCTAGATGTCAACGCTGTTTTTGTGATTACTTTAAGTCTTCTAAAGTATTCCTTACTTAGTTTTGTTCACATTTGTTCATGTCTTATTGTTGATCCTTCGTCAATATACACTCTCTCTTGCTCAAGTTCTTTTATATCACATTATTCTCCCCAACTAATGTTTTCTTGTTGTTGGTGCTGCAGTTTTCCTGCATTAAAGGTTGCTTTTGCACATTTATCGAGACCAAAGACATTCTTATATCATTTGATATTTTTTGACTTTCAGTTCCTCATCTGATGAGCTATACAGTTTTAAATCATCAACAAAGAGAACATGAGAAGTCTTTACACATTTTTTTGTTTTTCTAGGAGCCAAATTATAGCCATGGCATAAGCTAAGTAGGCAGCTTAATGGGTTAAGAGCAAGACAGAGTAACAGTGGTGACAATCACCCTGGAATATCCCCCTTTGAATTTTTATCCCTGGGATAACAATCTGTCCTTTATTGTGGCTTAATTGTAAAGTAGTCTGCCACTGCTTCATGGTCACTGTAATGTAGTCGATCAATGTAGGGTGTATCTTAAAAATTTTTAAGCACTCTTTTATCCATGAATGTGGGATACTATCAAATGATTTTTTTTGTAGTCAATCCATGCCATACTTAGATTTTTCCCCTTTTTACAGTTCTCCACTATGACTTTATCTAACAACAAATGATCCTTTCTTCCATATGACTTTCTTTTATCGCTCTTTTGTTCTATTGCCATAATTGAGTTTTCTTCTAAATGACTACAAATTCTATCGGCATCAATTCCAGTGTATAGTTCATACGTTGCCAGAAGGTATGTTATTAGTCAATAATTTTTATGCTAGCTTGCAGATTTACTCTTAAGTAGGAGCATTGTTTTTCCTGTTGTTAGCTTGGTTGGTGTCTGTTTGGGGTGTGCATATAAATAGTTCTTACTCATGGCTAAAGCTTCATGCAAAGATATTAATACTTTTAACCAGAAGTTAGATACTGCATCTGGTCCTGGGGTTTTCCAATTAGAGGCTTTTCTTAACTTTGTTTCAATATCTCTGGCTGTCACTTCATCCCATTTCATATCCTATACCTTTACACTTCTTATTCTTTCCTTACTTCTTCTATCCATTTAGCATCTTTCTTATGTTCTACAGGGTCTTAATAAATACTTCTCCAAAATGTATCTATTTCTTCTTTTTTATGGTGGTCTTTCAGTTCCTTTTACCTTGTTTCCCAGTTCTGTATAGAACTTGTTTAGGTCTTCAATAAATTGCTTATTTTGTATTTTTCCTTTATATTTATCTGCATATCTTCTAAGATTTTCACCTGTGCTGAGATTTTTTAGTTTGATATTTGTGATAGTGCATGATAGATCCTGATCTGTTCTAATACTGCACATTGCTTTGATCACATCTATCTTTCTAAGTAGTTTTGTTGAGCTGTTCCCCCTTCTATACTCTTCTTACAGTGACACTTCTTGTTTTAATTGCTTTATAGTTTTCTCTGTTCAATACTTCCATGATGGAATTTGATTTTACCCCTTCCTTTCCCTCACTACCCTGTGTTCTTGTGGTAGAACTTTATCAGTTGTTAATTTAGCTGCAAAGTAATATATCCTGTTTACTTATGTTATATCACAGGCAACTCTATGGACAGTCCTAATTACTGGGGTTTTATTGACCTTCTGCAGTCTATACCCCAGTATATCTGTGTTATTTGATTCTGTGTAAAACAAGCAGTGATTGTACCTGTCTCAGATTGTTTATCTTAATGTTGTACTCTTAATCTTGTATTTTTATATGTGGAGCTTTTCTCCTCAGGCTTCATCTGAAGATTGTCTACTAGCCCAGTTAGACCTCCCCAACAAACAAATGTCAAATAAAAAAGTAAAATAAAAAAATAGCTTTACAGAAAGCAGAGCAACATATTATTCTTACTAATGATTTTCTGAACACAATGAATTGATAATTAATATGGTCATCTGATGCTTAGAATTTCTTCATTCTCTTAAGTTTGGATACTTGCAATAAGCAATTTGGTTACGGCTGTAAGTTTTTTTTTTTTGTAGATTTTGCTGTTGTTTTAAGTAGGATATGATTAAAAAGTAAATAATATAGTTTTCATAAGAAATAATATTCTTTCTTCAGTCTTCCACTGTCCACTACAGATGATATTAATCAAAAGTTCTCAATAACCTATGTGGGTACTGTTCAGTCAAGCTAAAATGGCAATTTAGTCTAAGAGGTCTATTAAGGTTTGCAGGAAAATTGTATGTAATAAGAATATTGCCACTTTTAAAGTTATGAGATCTGAGTAGGAATGCTAAATTGTATTCTAGTGCACTTACTGATTTTGTATGTTAGTGAATATATAAGTGAATGGAAGAAATATGAAACAATTGTAGGAAATCTCAACATGATTATGTATGTATTCTTTGCTGACAGTGTTAGATCCAATAGACTAGTAGCCTCTTTATGGGGAAGACCTGTTTTGGTATTTATACTACAAAGGATAATTTAACCTGGACACTGGAGGAACTTCCCCCTTTTGTCATTGTTGTGAGTGGAACACATTTTGAAGGAGCACTTCCTGTTTCCATTCCAGTCACATAGGAGGCCAAGAGAAACAGAGATGCAGATGGAGAGAGAAGGAGATGATGGAGATATGAAAGAAATTGAGGAGAAAGCAAATATCAAGGTCACAGAATGTGTACAGGATTTGGAGATGTTTCAAAGAAATCTGTTTGATGGAAATGAATCAGCAAATGATGGATGTATAATTGCAACCCTCCACTCTAAAAGAGATGCTTCCTGGAAGGACATTATATAGAAAATGCAAAAGGATGCTGCATAGACAATCCTGAAAAATAGTGGTGAGATGAAAAAGAAATCATATGCTAAGAAAGCAAAACAAGGCAGAAGGGGAGTAGAAGAAAAGAAGGCAGAAGAAAATGAAAAAAGTACATGGTAAGGATTGAATGTAAAGAAGACAAAGAAATGGACAGCTATGAAGAGTGGAACAATTTAGTCACGCCTTTGGGTTTAAAAGCATATGAGGTAAGAGCATTTATTATTAACAAAGACAGATTTTGTGATATTATATTTGAGATTGTTTTTCTTTTAATGGAAAAATTTCTTTCAGAATATGCAAAAAGAAACATTATAACCCTTGGAATCTTTATATGATAAAAGTATTTAACAGGGAAACAAAAAAGTAAATTAATGTACAGTTTTGAACAGAGGCAGAAAGAGAGACTATGAAAGGATATCTAAAAACTTTATGTAAAGAAGTATTAAATATTGCAAATGTTTATGACAAAAGAGGTTTATGGACTGGTGGCTTGGACTGTAATATTGTGTTAAACATAGAAAGAGAAAAATTATACAAATATCAAGCATGATATATGTAGAGGGGAATAAAGGTGTCATAAGATATTTGGGACAACCCAAAACATGTTTTTTATGTGAAAAAGAAGGACATTTGATAAGTAACTGTGACAAAAGAAAAATGTTATATTTGTGGGGAAATGGGACACAATGCAAAAATGTGAATTGAAACATTTTAAATATAACAAGATTGGAAATGTATGGCTGGATTGCAAACATTAAGTATGAATAAGGAAACAGAAAAAGAAAGAGAAGAAAATGAACAAAAAGAAGAAATTTTAGAAGTAGTGGAAATATTAGAAATATTAGATATGAAAAAATAATAAACAGGACATGGAAGAAAAGTTCTGAAATAAGTCATGAGGAAGACATAAACTGGGAGACTGGGAGGTAGTGAAAGAGAAAAAGAGAATTATATTAGTATAAGGCTAAAAGATAGAAAAAGAAAATTTAAAGGGATGAGTACCAAAGAAATAAAAAGAAAGGAAATAGATGCAAAAGAATATATACAGTTAATGATTGGGGGCTGGTATAACAGTTAAGATGTTGGATAAACATATACAAGGTACAGTGTTTGATTCTTACCCTTGGGAGGGACTATGGGTAGGCTTAGAACGACCTATTAAGAAAGTTAACATAGTAATTAGCTATGAATTTTGAAACCATAAATCTAAGCAAAAAAGAAAAAAATTCAAAGTGCTTTCTGTAAGTGAGAATAGTATTAAGAATTTAGTAAGAAGAATACAGACTTTGGAATGGTGTAATACATATGATATAGATGTAATTATATTAGAAGACACAATATTTTTAATACAAGAAGAAAGGCTACAAATAGGAAAAATCTTGGGGTATAAACATAATCAGGAATTAAAGGAAATTAGAGATGTTCTGCAATACCAACATTCTAAAGAAATATAGTAAATATATTAGATGTAACTTTTGCAAAATGGGAAGATTGACTACTGTAGATTTAAAATGCAAAGAACAACTGTATAACTTATATATTTATATGCTTATATTAATTGTAAAGAAAGGGGAAAGCTTATTTCATCAGATGTCAGATTATATAGTGATAAATATGAATATTATAATAGCAGGATAGTTTAACTGTGATTTAAGAGACAAGTGTAAAATAAAGGAAATAATATCAAAAAACTTTAGAAGTTACAAGATGTAATTTAAAACTTTGAGACAAAAATTCATGGACCCACAAAAGTGGTATGCATAGAACTGAAATACTGTATTGTATCAGAAGGTTTGTTTATAGCAGAAGGGGAGGTATTTGAAAGGGTTTTCTGGTGATCTTGCAATATGGATAGAGATAAAGGAAAACAAGGAATGGGCAAAGGAATCAAAAAGTATGAAAGCATGGAATGAAGAAGGATAGAGGTTGGTAATACAATTTTGGAAATATATTATTATCACAACATTTTATAAAAAATGGTCTGAATGATGGATGAAATTTAAGGAAAAATTAAAAAATGTTTTTTTTTTTTACATTGGCAAAATTATGTGAGAAAAGCAGACAAAGAGAAATATAAAAGAACATAGACTGATGCATTGGAAGACTTAGAACACAATGATAGAAAGTATTTTAACAAAAAAAAAAAAGAATTGGGAGGGTAGCCTAATGGTTAAGGTGTTTGCCTTACAAACACAAGGTTCAGGGTTTGAGTCTCACAAAGGATAATTGGCTAGGCTTACAATGGCTCGCAAAGGTAGTTAGCCTAGTACAAACCTATATGAAAAAGTACAAGAATTGTTATATAAGCAAAGATATTTTTTTTACAAGGAAAAA
This sequence comes from Protopterus annectens, assembly GCF_019279795.1. Lineage (NCBI taxonomy): Eukaryota > Metazoa > Chordata > Ceratodontiformes > Protopteridae > Protopterus > Protopterus annectens. The sequence goes on along the minus strand of NC_056726.1, from coordinate 266,138,143 downwards.
GAGAAGTACTGAGTTACTTAAGCAGATTAGTAGAGGAAGATCATAGTGTACTGAGAGAAATAAAAATGAAAAAGGAGAAACAGAGTTAATTAAGTAAAAGATTATGAATAGTATATTACAATATGTACAATAAATGTTTAAAGAAAAAATAAGGTAGTGAAAATACATGGAAAGTATAAACGTTAAGAGAAAAAGAGAATAAAGAGTTGGAAAAGGAGATTCCTTTAAATGACGTAGATAAAGTATTAGATCTGGCAAATATACATTCGGCTGCAGGACCAGATAAATTTGGATATGAAATTTACAAAAATTTAAGGGACTCGTAAAAAATATTTTTTTCAAGAAATTGAATGACTGGTTAAATTAAGGCTTTCTGTATAAAGAATTATGTAGTGGAAAGCTAAAATGAATATGGAAGAAAAAAAGATAGAAAACAAAAAACTGGAGACCTACAGAATTTATTAATAATGGTTATAACATATTTATGAAAATAATTCAAAAGAGATTTGAAACCAAAATGAAAAATATTATGGAAGATAGTATATATAGTATAAAGAGGAAGAGTTGTCAAGAATTATTAATGATAGAGAACTTGTGGATGGTGGTCCCCTACCATAAACAAACTCTACAACAAAAGAAAGAAACTGTTGCAAAAAAGAGTAAAATCCCATGACTGGAAGAACTCCCTGGTCAGCCTCAGTAAGAAGCTGAGATCTCCCATAAAATCCTCCAAAGCTAGTTATGAAAATAAAATCGCCACTGATTCTAAAGACAACCACAAAGCATTCTATTGCTATGTCAAGAATCCCAATGGCAACACTCAGATCTGCTCTGAGTTACAGCACAATGACACTAAATATACAGAACCAACTGATATTGCCAACATCCTGGCAGATAGGTTCAGTGCTAACTTTACCCCCCCCCTCACCCCCTAAAGGTCCCATCTCTATACCAGAAGAATGCAAAGTTACTGTAATCACAGCTGCACAGGTAAAAACCACACTCTCCAAAGCCACGAACGCAGCATCCATGGCACCTGACAACATCCCAGGCTGTGTTCTACATGAACTATAGAATGAACTGGCACCTCACCTAAGCACCATGTTCAATCATAGCCTCACCTCAGGCTTTGCGCCAAATGAATGGCACACAGTACGGTTATCCCTCTCCACAAAGGGGGAGCCATCACAGACATGCTACATTAGCCTAATGAGCCCGGTATGCAAGGCCATGGAATGTATCATCATGGAGCTTATAAACAAAGATACTGGTAATTTCCAAACTCTGGACCCCACCCAGTTCGGGTTTGTAAAAGGCAGATCATGTCTCCTAAACCTGACTGACTTCTTTGAAGCAGTCACCAAAGCCATAGACAAGGGTAAGGTGGGTCAAGCAGCCTATTTAGATCTCGCCAAGGCTTTTGACACCATCACCCACTTTATAAATAGACTCACTAAACTAGGTATAAATCCTTATGTCACAAGATGTGTTGCCAACTGGCTTACCAACAGAACCCACACTGTGAAAGTAGCAGACTCCAAATCCAACTTCAGACCAGTGACAAGTAGAGTGCCACAGGGTTCAGTCCTGGGTCCTCTCCTGTTTGTTATCTACTTTTCTGAAGTACAGGCTAACACAGAAGGTCTTTGGCTAATGAAGTTGCAAACTAGGAGCCATAACTGAAACTATTAACATTGTGGACATCCTACAAAAGGGGCTCACTGAGACAGATGGCTGGTGTCAAAGCCATGGCCACAAGCTCAATGCTAAAAAGTGCATTGTCATCCCCTTCAGCAAAAACTCTGTTACCATGAGCTACCACATAGGTGGTAGTCTACTTAACACTGAAAGTGTGATAAGAAACCTTGGGACACAGGTGGACAGTAGTCTCTCCTTTGATAATCACATCACCACAGTAGTCAGGAAATCCTTCTACGTGGCACACTTCATCACAAAAGGTTTCTCATTCAGGAAAAAAGAGGTCATTGTTCCCCACTACTCATCACTCATTAGACCCATTATATAATACAACACCCCTTTTGCTATGTACCTCATAAGACATCTACAACAACTGGAAAGGCCGCAGAAATACCTCACAAAGAGGATTACCAGCCTCAAACAGATGCCCTATGCAGACTGTCTCAAAAAAACTCCAGCTTTACTCCATCGCATATCGCCTACTCAGAGGCGATCTCTGCCTAATATACAAAGCTATGTCAAACCCAGAGCTGTTGGATATCCTCCACTTAAAGAAATCCTAATCCCTTCGAGCTACACAGTCTAGGGACATAAACCTTGTCGCCACAATAAACAGAACATGCTGGAGGGATAGATTCCTGTCCCAGGGACTTCCCATACTGCGGAACAAACTACCTATCTATATCAAACAAAGCTCCTCATTAGCACTCTTCAAGAAAAATCTTGATGATTGTATGGGAAATAGGAAATTCACCCCGGGGATCACCTCTGTGGCTCTGCTTAACAGGGGCACAGGAAAATAACTTTCTCGGGTGGCGAAAACCAGGGTACCTTTTTGGCTAGGCTTGTATAGGCCCTATGGCTGATAGCCTAGTACCTACCTATGAACCTATAAACCTATGATATTATGAATATAGAAGAAACAAAAAATTCTAGATCTTGTTAAGACATTTGATAGAATTTGACATGAAATCTTATAGGTAATAATGAAATAATATAATATAATTGAGAAAGCTAGAAAATTATGTATGTCAGCATATAGTAATAATAAAGTAAAAATATATGTAAATGGTTGGTTAAGCCAAGATCCTCATATGAAGATTAGTATAAGACAGGCCCCTGGATTCATGAAGCTCTGTGCAAGAATAAGGCTATTTTTGCACGGAGTGGTTCATGTCCATTTAGGATAGCAGTGCTCCTTGCATATGCATGAAAGTGTGCTGCTATCTAAACTAAACAGACACAAACCAGAAACAAGCACAAGGGGCATGTGCCAGCAGTACCATCACCTGAAACACGGCCTCCTTTGCTCTGAATGTGCCGTACGGCACTTTCTGACACAGATGAGTATCAAACTATATAATATTAGAGCCTGGCTCTAATATTACATAGTAAATGAGTGTCCGCAGACACTGAAATGTAAACAGGCTGTATAGCCGAGGTACTAAGTTAATAAATTCTGTGGTGTATTTTGGCTTGCTTGTTGCTTGTGGTATTTTTCTCTTTATCTTGTGCTTTGTGGTACTACTAGTTGGATGGCTATGGACCCTGCCAACAACATCCCTCATTTGTTCAGGGAAGACCATTTAGATCTTGGTCAAAGAACTATTGAACAATATGTGGATAAAAGTTTTAGTTCCTATGATGGTGCTTCTAATGGACCTAATGTACAACAGGTTGATCCCAATATAGCTATATCTAACACTGTGTGGAATCGTTTTATGGGTGAATGCAATTGCTGGTGTGTGGATCCGTTTGGTGGTGTAGGTGTGTCTACTACTTCTTCCTTGCCTGCTGAGGCCTGCAATTTAAGAGACAAATTGGAACATTTGCTGTGTAAAGAAACTAGCACACATCTTAATATTTTATATCTGCAACGATACCTGGATTTAAACATCTCTCCCAGGTGGTTGCGAGCTAGTAAGTCACCTACTACACCTTTTGATATTAAAAACCCTGAGGACATGGCTTCTCACAAAAGGTGGATTGAAGCCGCCCGCAATTGTTCTCTCGAGTGGATCCGTATCTTAATTGACTGGGACCACCTTAAAAAATGGCAGCTCAAAGAAGAGATTTTGGCGATGAGTACGGAACTGCAAAAGTTTATTTCGTGCCCTAAGTTGGATGACATGCTTAACGATATTAATGTTGTGCTAGAAGAGATGGAACAGGGCCTTATAGAGTGTAAAAGCTTTAAAATGACTAGAGATACTAAAGATTATAAATTAGATCAGGCCTTTCTCTACAACCATAAAAAAGGCGCTCCTCCTACAAGTAAAGGAATAACAGTAGTTTAAATTATAGTACTGCTTCTTCTACTGTTTCCTTTGCTTTTTCGGAGGGGGCTGAGCGAAATTTAAATGTAAATGGTGAACAGGAAAACTTTCCAGCCTTACCGGAGGCTGGTAATGCTGCTGACTTTAATCAGAGGTTTCGGAATGACAACCAGCAAGTTAATAATAAACCCGCTACCAGCTTTTATGGCAAACGGAATTGTGGCAATTGAGGACAATGTAAGAACACTGGCAGTAACTACAAAGGACAATTTAATAAGAAAAAAGAGATTGACTAATAGACATTCTGTTGTAAATGATGCTTTATTACTGAATTTGTCTAATGGTGTAGTTTCTGATGTTGTTAGGTCAGTTTTACGCTTAAGTTTAAAATTCATACCCACTGCTTTACCTAGATTGCATATTTTGAAAAGTGAGATTTTTTTTGTTAGGGATAAAGTTGCATTTGAAACAATTTTTAACAAAAGGGATGACAATGGCATTAATTATGAATGTTTTGATACTTCTTCTGAGAATTCTTTTCATTCTTGTGTATATGTTTTAGATAATTCTGTTGAGTATGCTGCTAATGACTGTGCTGCTAATGCATATACTACCTTTGATACTAGTACAATTAAGACTAAAAGATGTTTTATTCCTCCACATACTAACATGTATACAGAGTTACATTTCCATTCTTAATTTTGAGGTAGAAAGGCATTATAGTATGTTAATGTGCAATAAAACTAATGTTTTCTTTAATTTAGATAAGCAACAATGGACTGAATTTTGTACATTTTGTAATGATAGAAATTTTGTTGTAAAGCCATCTGACAAAGGCAATCAAATAGTGATTATGAATTTTGTGCAATACTTAGATTTGAGTTATTTACATCTAAATGATAGAAATGTTTATGAGAAATGTGATACTGATTGTTATTTTAAGGCAATTGATGAGTATTTGTTATTGCTTGACAGGGGTCAACGCCTGGGTTATCGTTCCCCTAATGATGTTACAAAAAAATTTGGTGTGGATAATAGTAGTCTTGCTGTCTTTTATTGTTTACCTAAGACCCACAAGGGCCTTAATAATTTAACTGGGAAACCTATTGTTTCTGCTGAAAGGTACTTTTTAAAATCTACTAGCACTTTTCTCCATGAATTTCTAAAAAAATATGTTTTAAAATATGGGAAAGTTTGAGTTTGATAATATATATCATCACCATTTTCATAGGTCCCAGGTTTTGTTATATCTGAGATTTATAGATGACCTTATTTTTTTGTGTGAAGGCCCTATGGATGCGGCCTCCCAGTTTGTGGAAGATTTACAGGTCAATAATATGGACTTACAATTTGATGGCATTCAGCTGGGTATAGAGGTTAACTTTTTGAATATTAAACTTAGACAGTTGAATACAGGGTTACATACTAAATTTGCACAGAGAAACCAGTTTCTTTATGGAAGTAGTTGTCATCCAGATCATTTAATGAAAGTTTAACCTTATAATGAATTCCTACGGATACACAGACTTTGTAAAATGGATGAAGTTTTTAACCAGGAAATTTTGGAATCTGAAAAAAGTTTTTAGATAGGGGTTATGATACCAGGTCAGATGTGGAAGCAAAAACTAGGATAATGGAATTAAGATGGCCTAATGTTCAAACTAATTGGGGGGTTTGTGGCAATGGTAATGTACAAAATGATAGTGGACCTGCCTGTATTTTTAGCTCTTATACAGGTAATAATCAAATTAATTCTAATGATATTTACATCACCACTACTTTTAATGTTATTAGTGACAAAGTTGTGAATACTGTTCATCAGTTTTGGCCCATGTTACTCAGGGACAAAGAATTGAGTGGACTGCTGCCTAATATGCTGCAGATCTCCTATAAGTTGGCTAGAAATTTAGGGGATATGGCAGTACAGAATCAGTTCAAACTTCCCATTGTCGGATTTGGTACAGAAATGCTTATGCCCAAAGGTACTATACCATGTAATAAATGCCCTGTCTGCAAAAATGTGGTCAATTGTTTTAAATAAATTAATGGACATCATTTTTTTTGTGAAATGTAATGTTAGTTGTAATACTTGTGGGGGTATATATGCTTTGAAGTGCAGTTGTAATAAATATTACATTGGTGAAACTAGTAGAAGTTTCAAAGTGCGATTTCAAGAGCACTTAAGAGACATAAAAAATGCTAAGATAGATAGCCCTTTAGGTAGTCATTTTTTGGACTTTCATAGTTCAAGCTCTGAATGTATTTGGGGCTGTGTTCTGGAGAAAGTTGAGGTGTCTTTGGGTGAATTGGTCAACTTAAATAGTAAGCTGCGTAGAAAAGAAACCTCTTATATTTTAAAAGTCAATACACTGGAACCATTAGGGTTAAATAAAGACTGTGATTGGAAATATGTAATTTAATTTAATTAGCAGTGGGTGTGACTTGTTAATTTTATCTGTATATTACTATGGTGTTTTTTATGGTTATTTACTCTTTGATCCTATGATATCCTCTCTATGGTCCTTTCCTACACCCGTCCTGCACATCCCTACTTGATTCTCCTCTTGTTTGTCCCTCTGCTTGCCCCAATTTCACCACTTTCCTATCTCCCTTTTTTCTTTTCTTTATTTGAAATTAGTGTGGGTTTAAGCGGCTGTAAGCAGGCGTAATCAAAGCTAAGCTCACGTAAGCATCACGTAGCTCTGCGCAAATCCATGCAAACCCACTTACAACTGCTTTAAAGTGCCTTAATCACTCTGTCTCCAACAGCACCTGTTCTTCCCAGCAACAAAATAAGCAGCCCTTGCACATCTCAAACCCATATGTATACATCTATAAATATATATATATATATATATATATATATATATATATATATATATATATGGATCACCTTAATTTCGTTGACAGTTCATTCACTGACACTCAACTCAGCAGGCCCAATTCACAGAAACTTCATTTCACTGACACGACATTTCACTGACACTCATTTCGTCGACAATGGTATATGGCCTATTCCCCACTATACAGCAACCCTGGAGATAGAATAGATGGGGGTGTGTGGGGTCCTAAAATGTTTTTTTGGAAATAGTTATTCATTGCACTTGTAGGAATACATCTTTATACTGTAAAATGTTTATGATATGTGGGGGGCTTCACCCCCACTCCCCCCACACCCCCTTACTATCTATTCTAACTCCAGGTTCGCTGTACAGTGGAGAATAGGCCATATACCATTGTTGATGAAATGAGTGTCAGTGAAATAAAGTTTCAGTGAATTGGGCCTGCTGACTTGGTTGTCAGTGAAATGAACTATTGATGAAATTAAGGTGATCCATATATATATATATATATATATATATATATATATATATATATATATATATATATATATATATATATATATATATATATATATATAGATATATATTTATTTTTTTTAAATTTTATTTTACATTTGTTGATTGGGATAGCCCAACTGGCTGCATGTGCATTTTCAGAGGTGGCCCGGGGAGAAAAACTCCAAGGTAAACAAAAACATTAAAAACATGTTACAATTATAATTTTGACAAAGAGTACATGAGCAAACAATAATAAACATGTTCCATATGTTAGAGTTAAACCCTGGTGAAAGCCAGAGGTAAATTAAACAGTAGCTGTTTTACACAATCTAGAAGAGAGTTAGCCAAGCTTGATACAATGACATAGCCAGTTTTGTGCCTGATGTTGTTTGAGTCTAGTTTTAAATTGACCTAGGAAGGAGAGTAAAGTAATGTCAGCTGGAAGTGAGTTCCAGGATCTGACTACACAGTTTGCAAGAGAGTCACCAGCTGCATTGTTAATTTTGCTTGAATGAATTAGTAGTCTGTTAGAGGATCTAAGCAGTCACAGATTGTGATAGGGGGTGATAAGATTTTTAAGTGCAGGAGTATTATCCGGATTATAAAGGATTTTTTAAGCCATGATCAGTTGGTTATACTGAATTAGACTGGGTAGTTCAAGCCACCCAAGCTGGTTAAGACTGATGCAATGATGTGTCCTAAAAGGCAGCCCAGTGACAAACCTGGTGATGTGGTTATAGCAGGTTGAGAGTTTAAGTACAGTCTTATTTATATTAGAGAGTATAGGGGATGCGCACAGAAGTGTTGAGAGAAGGTGAGAGCGAGCTATGGCAATTTTAGCTGGAGGGGTTAGGAAGGTTTTTATACTGAAAAGTGACTGTTAGAAAAATATGTAATAAGGAATAGTAATATACATGCTTAATGCATTCGAGATTTAAAAGGGTTAATACATTTATTCGGTTCACACTGCATGAATCTGCACAGCCATTAGAAACTTAACAAGAAGCATTCTATTTTCTGCTAATGTCAGCAAATAACAAAAAGTAATTCATTTCTGCTAGTGCCATGAAAATTAACAAAGGGATATTCATTTCTGCTTATGCCATGAGAAAACATGCAGCTGTTAGAAGCTATTGATAAAGAAAACAATAGATGCTTGAAAGTTTAAACCGTAGTCAGCATTACTTGTACTGAAGCTAGAAATGTACCTTGAATCTAGGTAAAATGTAACACATGTATTAGAACAGTACAATAGAAGAATTCAAATGCTGAAATGGACTGACATAAACCCAAGGCCAGGTTGTTTTTCTCAAAATGTTTTGCAGAATGACAGATATTTTAACTTGGTCAGCAATAAGTCTAACAATATTTTCTGTAGAACATACAGAAAACTGTGTGTAACTATGTCAGCAATAGAATGTAACATTTTCTATGTGACAGGAAGAGAACTGTATAAGTATAACCTACTAATCATTAATTATCCAGACAAATCCTGTACATACATGCTTTGTCTCCTTGCTGCAAGTAATAAAGGGTGCCTTGCTTGAACCTAATGTGAATTGGTCTTTGAAGTTTTTTCCTTTGACAGATTGGTCGTTTGGACCGGAACCCTCTCTTCACCTCGGATCAGATGGGCCAAGTGGTTGAAACTGTACGGGGAAGAAACCAAATCAGTTCTTCTTATCTGAAAAGTCCTCCAACTGAATTGTCATTCAAAAGAGGCCAGCCACTTTCTGATCTGCGACTGAAGGACGGGTCTCCGCGAATTGGTGATCAATCACATGGGCTCAGGTAAGGTGAATCTACTTTTTTCTGTTTTCTATTTTAGATCAGGGACTAGATGTGTACTGTTTTTGTTAGACTGTATTTTTCTTACAAGTCAGGGACAAAAAAGATTACTGTCTTGTCATAGATCAGGAGAAACAGAATAAGTAGGCAGTTATTCTGAAGAGACTATAACAAAATCCGTGGTACCACGTTAAAAAATTAAGAAAAGTTACATAACAGTCAAAGGGTAGAACAAAATGGGTAATAATTGCACAAAAAGTCCCCAAAATCTGCCGTTAGCAGAAGACACAAAATACATGCAGTCGCAGTGCGCCGACAATATTAAATATTATTCAAAATGGGTTAATAAGTATGAATATGACAGAAAATTAGAAAAATCCTCTCTTGTCAAACTTGTCAAACAGCTCAAAACCGATTCCAAAGGTCGGGTCAAAAAGCAACGTAAATTAGGAATTCCTCAGGCACACAGGTGGATTGAGGAAATAAACCGTAGGGAACAAAAGAACAAAAATTCAAAAGCAATGTTTTTAGATAAGGAGGACAATAACTTAGTAATAGCATCAGCACCTCCGCCTCCCTTACCGGAATATGAAGCAAGTGAACAGGTTAGTCCACCCCGACGATTTCCTGTGGTCACTGAAGAAAGAGGCATTATGAAAATAAAACCGTATATTAGAGATCCCATCGAGACCAGCTCTCGAACAAAGGCAAGTAACTCAAATGAAGGCATCGAGTTATGGCAAATGGTTAAGAATTCATGATCTATAAGTGAAGAAGAAGAAATATGTCCACCTATAGAAGTACCCAACCCTCAGGCAGGTCAGGACAATCAGGACCCAACTATTTTAGTGTATAGACCTTGGACTCCGGAAGACACCCGGAAAGCCACTGAGGGAATTCCCCATCCAAAGGTTAATTTTAGAAAATTCTCTGAAGATTTACAAGGAATGCGACTGAGTTATAACTTAAACGGAGAAGAGGTAGAAAAGGTTGTTAGAGAAATTGTAGGGCCAGATTGGTATATGATTAGTGGGAACTGGAATCCCCATGACACTGCACAAAGACCCCTCCCACATAGCAGCGCAGAATTAGACACCAGAGTAAAAGATCTGACGGACCACATTTCTGAAAAATGGAAACCCAGGGCAGACTGGACTTGCATTAATCAATGCATCCAACAAGAAGGTGAAACTATTGACCGGTATTATGCCAAGACTATTAGAGTGTTTTAATAACCACTGTGGAATGCAGGTTCCTAAAGATCAAACACAAGATTCCCCATATGAACAGCAGTTAAAGAATGTATTTTTAAAGGGCAGTATTGCACCTATAAGCAGTTTTATTACAAAACACATGGTAGATCATCGTACAAGCAGGTTACAATCATTACTTGAATATGCTAGGCATGCCAAAAGGCATTTTAATAGCAAAAAGAAAAAGAAAGCTCAAATATTTTCTGTAGAAGATGGAGCAGAAGTTTATGTAGTACAGTCCGGGAAAAAGGGCAAGAAAAATGCACAGGGAAACAAACAATCTGATCAACGATCAGAGGACTTTGAAGGGTGAAAGAAAAGGGGAGAATGTTTTAAATGCGGTAAAAAGGGACACTTGGCAAAGGATTGCAGGAAAAATAAGAAGGCAACAATGGAAGACAAGGAGGGTGAGGACTGACTATATGGTAATCAGGAATCACTAGAAGGGGCTAGCGAAGAAGGGACAAATGAGAATGTGATAGATGGAGTAGAGGAAGTGCAGGAAGTTAGTGACAATGAAGAAAATGAAATATTAGACCTAGCTTTATTGAGCTTAGAGCTCTATTAAGCAGACACAAAACCAGAAGTTACACTCTTGGTAGAAGGGAGGGAAGTCAAATTATTGTGTTACTCAGGGGCATCACGAACCCTGATACATCCCTCCAAACTGCCAGAAAACACAGAGATGCCTGATTACATATTGGTCAAAGCAGCTAATGGACAGCTGTATCGGGAGCCTCTCTCCTGTAACATTGCAATAACTGATCCAGTTTAAGGATTGACACAAAAAAGCAAAATAGTTGTTTTTGCAAAATGCCCAGTAAACCTCTTGGGCAGAGACCTCATGCAGCTATTTGGTATAGCAGTAGTCTCAACCATGCAGGGTATGGAAGCACAGAGACAAATTGATACCTTTACAGTGAAATCGGAGGGTGAAATGTTTTATTGGTACAGCCAGGACTTGGTTACAACTGGTCCAGGGACTGTAACCGAAGAGTTAATGAATGTAGCCATCAGCAAATTCCCCTCCCTTGACATTGATAAGCAACAACTGTTGCACTGTACCCTGTATTATTGTAATACACCAGGACCTGATAAGGAATATGAGCAAGAATTATTTAAGAATCATGCAAACAGATTGATATCGCATAATCTGTACTGGGACACAGAAGGGAACAGTGTAGCCAGCTGTTCATTGCCCCAGGAGTTATTTGCACTTTATAAATCCAATCGATTACCACATGTTAGCTTAACCAAAAACAGAAATATAGAATGGGCAGACCTAGGAGAAAAAGTTACAAAATGTGAAAAACAAACAGAACTAGAACTATCAGAACAGGGAATACAAATACAGAAGTTGAACTGGATAACTCAGACCAACCCAGCTGTGCACTTGCAGTCTGGTGAGGACAGCTGATTGACACTCCTGTTAAAGGAGGAAGAAAATGACTTACAAAATATACCAGAGACTCTCTGGTCAACAGGAAAGTCAGATGTAGGACTTATTCATACAGCAGGACCAGTTACTATCATGCCAAAGTCAGCATTCAGACCACAAAAGAGACAGTATCCCTTAAGAAAAGATGCAGAGGCAGGGATAAAGCCTATTATAGCAGTCTTACTTAAAGGAGGGATACTAGTAGAATCTCCCAATTCACCATGTAACACACCCTTATTTCCAGTCAAAAAAGCAAATGGAGAATGGCGTATGGTCCAAGATTTACAAGCTGTAAATGATGCAGTAATACCAAGGTCACCCACGGTGCCAGACCCACACACCCTGTTGAATGATTTAAAACCTCAACAGAAGTATTTTTTCTGTGTTAGACATCAGCAATGCATTCTTTTCGATACCAATACACCCTGACAGCCAGTATTGGTTTGCATTCACATTTCAGAGGAAAAGGTATACATATACGTGACTACCAGTGGGGTATTGTGAAAGTCCAACGATATTCACACAAGAAATGGCAAGCAACTTGGCGGGATTTACCTCACCAAGAGGCAGTCAAATTTTACTTTATGTTGATGACATCTTGCTGGCAGCCCCCACCCAGCAGGATTGTAGAGAAGATACCATAGCACTTCTACGATTTTTAGCCGCTGAAGGACATAAGGTAAATAAAAGTAAACTGCAGCTTTGGAAAACACAAGTCAAATACCTGGGATATGTAATATCCAAGGAAGGCAGAACACTAGATGAGGACAGAAAGGTAGCAATTTTGCAAGCACCAAAACCCACTACCAAGAAGGAAATTATGTCCTTCCTGGGTACAACTAATTTTTGCCGGAGCTGGATTCCAAACTATGCTTTGGAATCTGCACCGCTAACTGACCTTATATATAAGAAGCCTATGGCAGCACAAGATTTATTACAATGGACACCAGAGGCAGAATCTGCTTTCTGCAAACTGAAGCAGTTAATAGCGTCCTTATTAGTTCTGGGATTACCAAACTACCATAAACGTTTCTTCCAAACTGTAGACTGTAAGCAGGGTTACATGACATCAGTACTGACACAACAGCATGGGGATAAGCAATGCCCCATTGCTTACTATTCATCACAACTAGACCCAGGGGCACGATCCTTACCCCACTGTTTACAAGCAGTAGTTGCAGCTGCAATGGCAGTACAGGCTTCAGACTCAGTAGTCTTATTCCACCCTCTCACTTTGAGAGTGCCTCATGCAGTCGCTATTATTTTACTACAAGAAAAGGTGGCATATCTTTCCTCTGCTAGGCATCTTTTCTGTATGACTATATTGTTGAGCCAATCTCATATGACAATTGAATGATGCACAACTTTGAACCCTTCTACTCTGCTTCCGACCCCTGCAGATGGCACACCGCACCGCTGCCTGCAAGTAATTGAGCAAAAGACACTACCTAGAAAAGATCTCACGGATGTCCCCTTGGATGATGCTGAGGTGACATACTACGTGGATGGCTCGTGCAAAAGGGGTCCTGCAGGACAGAACCTAGTAGGATATGCAGTAGTTTCTGACACTGAAATTATAGAAGCAAAACCTTTACCACACAACTTATCTGCACAGGCAGCAGAATTGATTGCCTTGACACGGGCATGTACCTTAGCAAAGGGTAAATGTGTAAACATTTTTACTGGCAGCCAGTACGCTTTTTCTACTGTACATGTTTTTGCGCAACAGTGGAGAAACCAGGGAATGATATCATCTACTGGCAAACCTATAAATCATGCACAGTTTATCTTAGATCTTTTAGAATCTATTCAGTTACCTCAGAAAGTAGCCATTTGTAAATGCACAGCTCACACCAAGCAACAAGATAGGATTTCAAAAGGTAATGTGAGAGCTGATACAGCTGCAAAACAAGCAGCCACAGAAGTATTTCTTTTAAATGAGGAATTACAACCCTCTGATATTTTAGACTTAGAAATGTTAAAAACAATGCAGACACTCACTACGCAAGCTGAAAAACAACGATGGGTAAAACGAGGAGCAATTCTCGAAAAGGGGCTGTACATCTCTAGAGAAGGGAAACTGATACTACCATCTAATTTGTTTAGATATGCATCTTTGTTGAGCCATGGGCAGTGCCATGTCCCAACAGGGGGGATGGTACACCTGGTGAACCAGGTGTTCACAACGTACGGATTTACAAACTACTCTAAAAAATTTTGTTTGACATGTCAGATTTGTAACAAACATCATGCACAAGGGGTGTTAAAGCCCAAGCAAGGGAGTTTCCCTACACCACCATATCCATTTCACATTATCTGCATGGATTTCATAGAATTGAACAAATGTGAAAATAAGAAGTATTGTCTTGTCATTGTAGATATGTTTTCCAGATGGGTGGAAGCCTTTCCAACCAAAAATACAAATGCAGCCATGGTGGCAAAAGTACGTGTCAAAGAAATCATCCCTAGATTCGGCATTCAGGAAAGGATCTACAGTGACAATGGGTCACACTTTGTAAACCAAACCATACAGCAGTTAAGTAATCATTTTGGTATTTCTTTAAAAAATAATTGTGCATACCATCCACAATCTGCAGGGCTAGTTGAAAGGCATAATGGTATATTAAAAAACAAATTGAGAAAATTGATAGCTGAGACAGGGAAAAATTGGATATACTGTTTACCCCTGGCACTGCTGAGCATGAGAACTGTCCCTACAGCAAAAGGATTGACTCCTTTTGAAAAGTTATTTGGAAGGGCTTACTATACACCCTAGTGGAAACTTCTCATGTCATCAGACCAGGAAGCTGATTTTACACTAGCTGAATATATGAAGAAAGTCATGAATTCTAAACATCTGTTGCAGTCAAATTCTGTTTCAGATAGAAAGCAAACCGAGACATCAGAAGTGGCAGTAGTGACACCCGTGGACTGGGTGTGGATAAAAGTTATCAAGAAGAAGAACTGGTCATCGCCAAGGTGGGAAGCTCCCTCCCAGGTGCTTCTTTCGACACCCACTGCAGTCAAGATAGCAGAGCCAGCTTCATGGATCCACCTGACGCACTGCAAATTAGTTAAGAACTTTGAACTGGACAAAAATCTTACTTCTCCATCGGGGCCCTCAGCACAAGGTCTGGCTACAAAGGGGGGTCAGATCAATAGGACTGATCCGTCTCAACCCCAGTGAAGAAACCATCGGTGCTGGAGGTCCTATTAGGGCAGAGAGTAAGAACACGTGTCTGAAATAAAGATGACAGAATCTAGTAAGATCCAGATGTACCTATTCGGAAGAGTCGGAGAAAACAGGAATGCAGAACAACCATTTCATTGGAAGTATTGCATAATCATCCTGTTGACTGTACTAGTGACAATAATCTTTTTGTTGTGGCCATTCCTTTTCACAGCCACACAAACTGAACTGAACAAGCGTGCAAAGTTGTACGCAGAGTGGCACCCAAACTTCAACACTTACCAGGCAATCAAATATGTGTATGCTGAGACCTTCAATGTTTCGAATTGCTGGATTTGCACAGCTTTGCCAACAGCATACAGGGGGTTATTGTTAACGTCAGTCCCCCTAGGAGCCAACAAGACCTGGGAAAACTTAGTCTATGATACATCAGATGTCACATCACAAGATAAAGTAGCATTGCGCTTGTCTGTTTGACAGAAGGGGACTGTGTGTTTTTACAAAAATGATACAGTTCAGGTGGGTTGGAGCAATTGCAATGTGACTGTTCCTTATAGATGCTACAATAAGACTGATAACACAGGATCCTATTGCAACATGAGCTATGATTCATTTGTTGAACTGATGCATAGGACAACTGATGAAGTAAAACATAATGCTGACCTTTATAAACAACTGTCAGTGATAGACAAAACAATGTTTCATCCAGAGCCAGGACATAGTAAAATGACTACCAAAGTAGAAGACTGTTATTTTGTATGTGGTAGGAAAGCATACAAGTGGATACCTGAGAATTGGCCCGGTAGTTGTTATTTGGGGTACCTGGTTCTGGCCATACGACACACAGCAGTTTTACCTCAAGGGAAAATTCGGAATGTCCGACGAGAAATCAAGAAGCCTGTCAATCCAGTAGGGCAAATCAATGCAGGCTGGAAAAACCATCATGCTGTGAGCTTAGGGAAAAATGGACTGTCACATATGGACTTGGGTGATACCATCATCTCGTGGGCAGGTGTATTGCCAGCATATGGAGCAACTAAATCAATCTGGGAACTGATAAAATTGACTAAACTTCTCGAAATAATGAGCAATGCAACCTTTTCTGCCCTAGAATTGGTGACTAATGAACTGACTGCCATGAGAACTGTAGTGCTTCAAAACCGCATGGCTCTCGACTTCACCCTAGTGGCGAGAGGAGGTACATGTGCTTTGATCCAGGAGGAGTGCTGTTCGTATATTCCTGACCACAAACACAAGATAGACAATCATCTTCAGGTAATTCAGCAGGTGTCAGCCATGACCAAACCAGGACCAAATCCATTGATGGACTTTTTCCAGAGATTGTTTGGGGGGTGGGGCAGTATCCTGATGAACATCCTGATTGCCATCTGTGTAGAAATGATTCTACCGGTGGTATGTGTGTGCTGCTGCATCCTATACATGAAAAGACTGATTAAAGACTTTATAGACATGTCAGTTTCAGAAACATTATACCAAGGTGCTGAACTTGAAGAATTGTTACAAATCTGAAAGAGCTTTCATAAGTTTAAACTGAATGACTCTCTTAACTGCAAATCCTGAGTAGGAATAGGTTAGGGGAAGAAAAATTTGTTTATGCTTATCTTGAAAGTAGAATAAAAGTATTAAAAGGGGGGAAATGTTAGAAAAATATGTAATAAGTAATAGTAATACACATGCTTAATGCATTTGAGATTTAAAAGGGTTAATACATTTATTCTGTTCACACTGCATGAATCTGCACAGCCATTAGAAACTTAACAAGAAGCATTCTATTTTCTGCTAATGTCAGCAAATAACAAAAAGTAATTAATTTCTGCTAGTGTCATGACAATTAACAAAGGGATATTCATTTCTACTTATGCCATGAGAAAACATACAGCTGTTAGAAGCTATTGATAAAGAAAACAATAGATGCTTGAAAGTTTAAACCGTAGTCAGCATTACTTGTACTGAAGCTAGAAATGTACCTTGAATCTAGGTAAAATGTAACACATGTATTAGAACAGTACAATAGAAGAATTGAAATGCTGAAATGGACTGACATAAACCCAAGGCCAGGTTGTTTTTCTCAAAATGTTTTGCAGAATGACAGATATTTTAACTTGGTCAGCAATAAGTCTAACAATATTTTCTGTAGAACATACAGAAAGCTGTGTGTAACTACGTCAGCAATAGAATGTAACATTTTCTATGTGACAGGAAGAGAACTGTATAAGTATAACCTACTAATCATTAATTATCCAGACAAATCCTGTACATACATGCTTTGTCTCCTTGCTGCAAGTAATAAAGGGTGCCTTGCTTGAACCTAACGTGAATTGGTCTTTGAAGTTTTTTCCTTTGACAGTGACCCTAGTTTTTTTTTACTCAAAATTTTTTATTTCATTTTCCAGTAACAATAGAGAGAAAAACAAGATAATTTCAAAATTTAAATGATAAATTGCAACAAATTATATACAAAATTTACAAAAGGCCTCAGATGAAAAACTAAAAAGGGAAATAGGAATAAAAGAGAAATTATAAAAATTTAAAGAAGGTTACACAATATTTAACAATTCTTAGTTCTTGTTTGATTAATTAGATGAAAGTGTATCTAGATTCATTGTCTTAATAAGAGTGATGACTTTCTCCCATGGATTATTAGTCCATTTTCTAGGAAAAATTCTTAGTTCTTTATCTTTTATTTCATTTAATGCTACTTCATCCAGAAGAATCATGAAGTCCTCAAATTTTGTAATGGAGGATGATTTACACTTTCTTGTAATGAATTTTATGGCTACTGCTAAAATTGTCCAAAGAAGATATTTATTTTTGTTATTTATTGTAGTAGATTCATTTATACACAAAACATTAAAGATTTTGATAATACAAAAGAATCAGTCAAGATAGCTTGAAGGAAATTACCAATATCTTCCCAATATTTTTGAATGAGAGAGCATTCATAAAAAATATGAGACCAATTGGCTGTACATTTTAGAGAGCATCTCCAACATATCACCTCTTTGGAGAGATTGAATTTAGCAGTTTTACTAGGAGTGTAGAAGGCTCTATGCAAGAATTTCCAGGAAAAAATCCTCCAGACTTGTAAATTAGAAGTTAGTTTTATGGAATGCAAAAGATTAGCTTTATTTTCAGAGGTTAGGTGTATAATCCTTATTAATAAAGTCCCCAGATTTTAATTAGGGATAGTTTTATAGTTAATAATGATTTTATAGAGTTTTGAAATCAGATTTTTCCAATTAAAGTTTCCATGTAGTATTTCATGTATAACAGGTATAAATTTGAGTGAGGACTTAAAAGAAGAATTCTTTATTGTTCTACACAGGTCTCGAGTAAATGGGATTATACTGTTAAGAGCTAACCAATCTGAATTTGGTAGATGAAATGTTTTAATTAAATTTTTCACATCCAGTGTATTTAAATTTATTGTGCAATGATAGGATGTAAATGCTTTCATTTCCCAATTACTGAGAGTATCTGCACTAATATTAAATGTTGTTTTTTTTAATTTTGAAAGGGTATAGCAG
Organism: Protopterus annectens; assembly: GCF_019279795.1. Classification (NCBI taxonomy): domain Eukaryota; kingdom Metazoa; phylum Chordata; order Ceratodontiformes; family Protopteridae; genus Protopterus; species Protopterus annectens. The sequence goes on along the minus strand of NC_056726.1, from coordinate 266,119,611 downwards.
TTGCATCCACAGTTTAATATCAACATTATTGTTAACAAAACTTCTAAAAGTATTATAGATATAGTTTATATAATTTAGATTTGTAGATTTAATAATGTTATATTGTATATTGATACAAAGTGCATACCAAAGCTTATTACATAGATCATTTAGTTGGAAGTTTTTTATTAATTTATTTTCATTTAGGATAATAGTTGCATGTAGGAATTTCCAAGCTGAAGAATATTTTGGATCAATCCAATTTAATATTCCCCCAGATTCACGAATCCTCAGTGTAAGACTAAATAAGTCTTACTCGGAAACTGCAGTTGAACGGTATGACGTCAGCGTCCCATGCATATTCATGAGAGCACGCTGACTCCACTCCAAGTCTAACATGGACTGTGCAGGAAGGCAGGGGGTGTGTCTGACTGCCGAGCAGTCCTAAGGTCCACGCCCCTGCAAGTGTCTGAATTGTGAATTGTCAACACACACGAGCAACTCCGCTCAAATGTCTACATACCCAACACTACACTCCCTCACATTTCAACCACCAGTAGAGTTATAAAATGTAAAACTTTAAAATTTTTTTTATAATTCTCGATATAGCTGCCCATATTTGTGCGTGTTTGCGCGGGTGTGCCCATAGATTAGCTGCAGTTAGCAATGTCGACATTGAAGAGCATAATAAGAAATGTTTATGCAAATCAATCCAAATAGCAATAGCGAAGTGGTAGAGCCCTCGCACAAAGAGGAGATGTTCACGGTTCGAGTCCCACCATTCCCCTTTTTATTTTATGTTTTAAATTAGTATATGAAATAATTCCTGACATATATGAATAAAATTTTACTAAAAAGCATTGAAATGGCCTATGTATCAGTGAACAAAATGTATATATAGAAATGTAAAAGGGATCTTGACATATAAATGCCCGTAGCTAAGCAGCGCTTTACACAGTGCAATCTAGTTGCCCACAGCTAAGCAGTGCTTTACCCAGTGCAATATAGTTGCCCATAGCTAAGCAGCGCTTTACCCAGCGCAATATAGTTGCCCATAGCTAAGCAGTGCTTTACCCAGTGCAATAAGTTTGCGCAGAGCTGGCACCGTGCTAACCAGTGCACCGTAGGGCAATGTGGAGCAACGTGGAGCAACATAGAACAAAGTTGCCTAAACACAGCCACACCCCCTAGCCTGTCTGGACAGTAGTAAAATAAAAAGCAATGACAATGTTCAAACCCGGGACACTGTGCACCATAATCAAAGCACTGAACCACTAAGCCATGACAGCTTAGGATAAACATCCACTGTTAACATACATATACTTATAAATGGTATATTAACCATTGCTAAGCAGGTCTGCAGTCAGCCGAGAATTTTCAAAAACGGACAATCACAAAAAAGTGCAGGAAATGTGGCATATTTAAGCTCCATAGGCAGGAATACTCGCCATAACTGATTGTAGCTCCCATCTGCAGTTAGAATGTCTGGTGCTGGAGAGGGTACTCGCTTTCGAGCGCAACACTGGGGCATCGAGGAGTCAAAATACATGGTTTGGCTCCTTGTCCACCGTCCTGAGCCTAGACTCCTGCAGGGCCAGTTCCAAGGGATGGAAGCGCTGCAGGGGATGGGGCTCACCCCCCCTGCAAGCATGGGTGAAGGGCCACCTGTCACCCTCCAAAGGGTCTGGGTTGTGGTGCGTAGGGAGATCCAGCATTTAGTCACTGATCCCCTATGCCAGCTCGAGGCGAGAGTGGCGCAAGTCATTGGTGAGCCTGCCCCTCCTACGCAGCCCCCAGCACAGCCACCCTCTGGGCTGTGAAGGTGCAGTGGTGACTGCCCATGGATGGGGATCTCAGTCCCACTGTTACCATCTGTGGGCTCATGGGCTTGCGATTTCCAAACATCCATCCCCATCAATTGTGTTCACCCACCCCATGTGTCATACTCTGCCCCTGTATGCATCTTGTTTGTCTTGTCTGTTTACCTCCCCAACCTACCTCCCCAAATATACCTACTTCCTCTACCTCACATTCCACTCTCACCTGAAAAAAAAAAAAGGGCAATCTGTTCCCACAAAAAATTATGCCCCATACATAGCTGCCCATTTTGCACACATGTCTGCTAGACATGTAAACTCATAATTAGAATTGGCAGTACAACATACTTTGTTGTCCTCACCCCTCTCTCGGGGTGGAAGGTTTCAAATTTCACTCCAAATTTGTAACATATGTACAGCTGTTGCTGGTAAAGAAATGGGCAGCTATGGACCTTCCCTGCACCCGTCCTGCATATCCTGAGCTGGTTTCCCCACTGTCTTTCCCTCTTTGTGTCCCCTTTTTCACCACTTTCCTATCTCCCCATTTTCTTTTCTTTCAAAGAAATTAGCGTGGGGGTTAGTGGGAGTAAGCACTTTTAAGCAGTAGTTAGCGGGTTTGAGCGAATGTGCGCATGTGTGCGCTAAGGTTAGCATCGCTAAGTGTTGCTCAAACTCGCACAAACCCGCTTACAACTGCTTAAAAGTGCCTTAATCACTCTGTATGTCAGGGCCCTTGTTCTGCTCAGCAGCAAAATAAAACACCTCTGTCAGTCTCAAACCCCAGACCTTGGACACAATTGACTGCATGAAGTACCACTAAGCCACAGCAGATATACAATAACTTAGTGCTGAAATAAATATATTATGCAATACAATGAGTGAATGTAAAGGAAAAATAGGAAGGCCATAACACAAAGCTTGTTCTGTGGATCTTTACCAGCAATTGTTGTGGAACTGCATTACATGACTGTGATAAGAGAAGCAGCCATTCTAGCAGCAAATAATGTTATAGAGGCACTTTACAACCCCCACACAGTATCATAGCAGGACAAACACTGGCATATCTGATTAGGGCAGAGGCGATACTTCCTAACTGTGACTACTTTTCAGGGATGTCCCTGATTGTGAAACATATTATAACTGTGTCCCTCTGAATCCCTCTGAAAAGTACTGACGTTAGTCAGAGAGGTGGTATATTACACAATGAATAATGACAATAATAACAGTAGACACCGCTTGTACTTCATAAAAGGAGTACTAATCCATATGCACTGCTTCACTCAAGTCTACACTTACTGTCTCTATTATTTGAAAGATGTACCTCACTTTTAACTACCTATCCATGACTCCAAGCAAATATGTATCTGAGTGTTTCATAGGCCTGGCAGAGGCACAAACACACAGGCATGTCAGCTTATCTGCTGTTACACACTCTGCAAATAGCTTTGGGAGGACTTCCACAAGCATACCCTCATGTAGGAGTACAACACAGAAATACCAAAGGATGTAGCCATGTACTGGTAGCAACTTACTGTAACAATGCTATTGTACCAATGCTGAAAACACCTGTGGGTTGCAGAGACAAAGAATAACAGGCTAACATCTGGCTACCATCTGGATAGGTTCACAGTTGGGAACTATGCAGACAGACCACCTGCCTTGATAAACTAACAGGTACACACCAATCCTTTAAGTCCAGTAAGATAACACTCACACAATAAGACGTAATGCTCTCTGTATGTCTGCATCCCCCCAAAATTTTAAATATACGTGTGTGTTTAGGGTCAACCAAGGATGTAGGTAGGCATACTCAGTAGTGGAATTGTCCAGTTTACCTGAGAATCCTGTGCTAATGTCAACAATAAAAATACACAAACCCTGCAGAAGTGAGTGCATCAATATGCACAGTCTAACAGTTCAAAAACAGTTCATGTGTCAAAAGAATACTTATCAATAACTACTTTTGTATGGCAGTTAATTACATAAGTAGAAAAGAAACTACATACTCACATATATTTTGTGTAAGCATTTGTAGGGGTGAGTTAAACTCTACACTGATAGCTCTGTACTGGAAGTGGCAACAGTCAGGTTTGAGTACAACATGTACATCACTGTCTACACCTCTAGCTTCAGATATAAGAAGTACACCAAACTTCTGACTTAAACAACAGTGTCCACAGCAAACAAGCATGGGCCCCACTCTGGAAATCTGAAAGGGCTACACTTACAAAACTTAGCAATTTATAGCATTGGGTTGCTATAACAGTGAGTACTGCAATTACCACACAGCAGGCTGTATGCATTTACCAAATGACGGGCACCAATTGGTGCAGAGGTCATCACATGCACATGTGCAGATACCTATAAAAGCAGACTGTACTTGCTATCCCCACATGCAATCATTACATTGCACGTGTTAAGGCATCACTGAACTTGGGGAGGAGTAAAAAATAATTAATACTTAATAACACAAAAGTTTAATTAAGTAAAAAGACTTGAGTGAATTACCAACCAAATATATTAATTAAGTAAAAAAAAAACTTAATTAATAACCAAAAGAAATTAAGTAAAAGCAATCTTTACTTAAGTAACACCAAAAAATATATATATATCAAAATATACACAGACGGACCTGAAAGTGACAAGCAGGTATGTAACAGATATGTGATTACCGGCAAGTAGTAGATTTTTATGAAAAGTACTGTAAATACTTTGAAACATGCATATGTGGCAGCAGTAGGTATGTATGCACTGATGCCATGCATGACTACAGCCATGGACATATTAGTGTGTAGCTGTGTACAGTTGAACATAACTGTGACATATGTAGCTCAGCATTTAATGTCAAACATCCAATCATGTCATCTATGTTCTGTATAGTACTGTGTATAATGGCTGTCTGGGGGAGTACTGTAAACAGCTATATAAACCTGGATGTGACAGAGTAACACATGCATGATAGTCATATAATGTGTAGCTTAGCATTGGCAACTGCTGTACCCGGCTAGTATAGTAATGTAGCATTAGCAGCTATAAATACTCCCTGTAATATTACTGTTATGCACACATGTGACAACTGTTCATGTTGTAGCAAGGCCCAACAGGTCATCCGTGAGGTCTACGGACGTATAACAGTGTGTAGCTTGTGTGTGTATGGCACACACATATGTAGAGATATTTATGTGTCAGATATATTATCATCTTAACATGTGCATAGAGCAAGGTACATACTGCAACTGTTTGTGAAGGGTGGACATATATATGTTGGTGGAGGTTGTTATGTGCATATTTTCATGTAGGTTGTAGTGTGTGACAAACAAGACAGCATACAGTGCTGGTATATGACATGTGGTGTTTAAACGCTGTGGGTATGATTTGCTAAGTTTTTAGTCTTCCAGACATGAGTCCTGCTAAAGATACATGTCCTGAGAATACCCTCAATGCATTCTGCACAAGACTGTGCAGAATTATTACATAACTGTATCTCTGTCAACCCTTGCATAATTGATATTCCCACCATGAAAGGTGGACTGTATATGTGCCTATATGTAAATCTATATGTACACCAATGGATGTTTATATGTACGCTAAAGCTCAATGTTGTAAATGTATTGCCATCCCTTTTGTTAAAAACCCTGTACCCATGAACTACCACATAGGTGGTAGTCTACTCAACACCAAAAGTGTGATAAGAGACCATGGGACACAGGTGGACAGTAGTGTCCCTTTTGATAATCACAGTGCCACACTAGTCATGTAAACTGTGTACGGTCCACATGTCATCACAAAAGGTGTGTCATCCATGGAATAAGAGGTCAGTGTTCCACTCTACACATCAGTCATAAAACCCATCATATAGTACAACGGCCCTTTTGGTATGCACCTCAGAAGACATCTACAGCAACTGTAGATGCCAGGCACAAACACCACAAAGAGTATTATCAGACTCAAACAGATTCCCTATGCAGACTGTCTTCCAAAACCACAGCTACACTGTGTTGCATACTGCCTACCCAGAGCCAACCTCTGCATAACATACAAAGCTTTGCCAAACCCACAGGTGTTGGACATGCTCCATGTAAACAGATCAAAATCCCTGCAAGCTACACACTGTACTGATCTAAACCTTGTAACGTCAAAAAGCAGAACATGCTGGAGTGGTACATTTTCATCTCAGACACATACCATAGTCTGGAACTAACTACCTATCAATAGCAAAGAAAGGTCCTCATTAGCAGTCATCATGAATAATCATGATGAATGGATGTGAGATAGGAAATACAACCCAGGAATCACCTCTGTGGCTCTGCATGACAACGGCATTACATGGGTGTTGAAGGGCAGGGTACCATATGTCTAGGCTTCTATAGGCCCTACGCCTAATAGCCTATGAGCTACCTAGGACCCGATACACACACACATGTACATGTTGCATTAATTGCTATGTGAGGTTGACGGAGTGTGATGGTGAATGTGTAGGTGAATGTGTCAACGTTGTGTATATGTGTGATAGCCTAGTGGGAAACTGTTTATATCATGGTATGTAATGTTCTAGCTCTGATCCCCGCAAAAGATATGTATGCTATTGCTAGGCAGGAAAAGCAGTATGGTATACGGTGTGACATAGTCCCATGGTGTTGACTAGAGTGTGCCATTGTAGGCTAAAGCAGTACATGTATGCTTATTGATTGTTAACAGTAGTGAATACAAATCCCGTATGAACTGTAGTACTACCTGAAGCTGTAGGTCTTAACAGCACAACATGGTGTATATCCACATTGCTTGGAAACACTGTTTTGTTTGTTACCTGTAGTCCTCACACATTACATACCTCAGGCATAAGGTTTTGTAAGTGCTGACACACAGTACTGTATGGTACACAGGAAAAGCTCATCTGGGTTGCCATACCTTTGTGTCTTGTAGGTATGTCTGATGTGTGTGTGTGGGTATGCCTGTAACATGGCCTCGGTCGTATGTGTATTACAGGATATAAGTGCATCTCTAGCAACATGTATAGTGTAGTACAGCAGTATGCCACCTATATTGATGAATGTGCACATATGGTACTTAGGGGTTTGCTATCAACAAGTAGTGTGGTGTACTGGTAGTACAGTAACTGTACTTTACAATCATTTCAATGGATGACATATTTCTGTATGCATTAGCTTCCATACCTCCTGTGGCTAGATGGTGCATTGTGTCACATACAGTGTGACATGTGCTGTTGTATAGTCTTACATACTGGTTTCACTTTGTTGCTGTGCAGAACATGGTTTAATATATAGAACGTGCCAAGCACTGTCAGGCAGTTGTGGGCTGAGCACTGATGTGTGGTATTAAAAGTGTGTATCTACTGACAGCCAATAGGTTGCTATATATGACATTTCATTGATATCTGTACTTTAGAATGTTAAGTGTGCCACATGACTTGCTCACAATAATTGTATTATTGTCTTCCAGGGACATGTCTCACCATCACAACCCTGCGTATTCCCCTGAAGAGGAGGAAATAATTATATCCACCCTATTACAACATCACACCCTGCTGTTCTCCAGAACCAGCCAGGACCAGCATGAGGGCACTGCACTGTGGCAAGATGTTGTCCATCGGGTTAATGACGTAGGCATGCATAACTGGACTTATGAGCAGGTACACCATCACTGCAGTGATTTAATCAGACATGTCCGGCAGTATGCCTCCAATGCCCGCAGACAACAGCTTGCCAGAGGTGGTGGTGCGGCATCACATCCACCCTCACCAGAGTGGAAGAGCTGCTCTTCAGTGTGGTGGCTCCTGGACAACCACTACAACAGACATGTGTCATCATGGAGGCCTGAGTCACCCAGCAAGTTGACTCTGAGTGGGCAGGTAACATGGCATATCTGTAGACTACTGCTAGCTCGATTGTTAGAACATGCATATGTCAGATGTGTACTGTGTATTTGGAAGATGTGGAGCCTGGTGTTGTGCAATACTGATAATTTGTAACATAATCTGTATGCCTGTGACTGTCAACCTTTGTACTACTGTAAAATTGCAAACTCACAGCAGCAATGCCACAGTTGTTGACACTGACAAACTGTCTCATATCCTTGTAGGTCCCTCTGGTGTGACAGCATGACAGCAGACCCATGCTGGTGAGTGTTCTACATTTAATATGGCAAATAACATGTGCATGTCATAGGTGAGTTGTAGGCCATATACACATGTAAAACATCTACACATAATGCATGCTCTGCATGTTTTCTGTGGGACTATGCACATCCCAGTAACATGAGTAGCTGCCTCAAACACATGCTATACACAGAGCATCCCAAACAATTGTGGTACACTGTAGTGGACATTGTATAGGCAGAGTCAATACACATGCACACAACATACACCACCTTGTCATACACAGTACATGTTAATATGATACACATGGTGTATTTAGACACCTGCTGTAAGGTCAGACTCCAGTATCCCAAATGTCATCCACACAGCACACATACTATACCTGAGGGGTAGAGGCCTATCATGGGGTGGTGCAAAACTCTTCAACAAACAACACATTCATGTTACGCAATGCTCCCTATTGAACACTTTACATACCCATGTAACAACTGCCTGTGAAATGGTTAATGTAGCCACAGTGCTGCTGTTCAGGTACAGCAAGATAGTTGCCAGTCTGGCACACATTAGTGGCCTTGAGTGACCACATGATGCTGCCTGATGATGGCTCATGGTACTACACTACATCCAGTTACAGTAACTACAGTACAACACATAGCATCCATTGCTATACACCTGACAGTTGTGTGCATCCAGCCTTGGTAAGTATACCTGTGAGCGATGGTGTTGATTGAGTGCAGCAGGGAACCTGAAGACACTGCCACAAATAGTGGAAATTATGAAACATGTGTTGTGGCACAGGCAGGTTTGACAGGGTCTGTCGTTGGTCTGCCAATTGACAGTACACAGCTTTCCACACCATCTATGCGCACATTCATACTGCCAATACATCCCTTATCACCAATGGCCTTAGCTGAGGGACAGCATACAGTAGGCATTGACCAGGATAGTATGGTATCAATGGCACATGCATCCCCTCACAGCAGCCATACCCAGATTCCTGGAATGGTACCACATAGGCGGATGTCCAGGGGTTCTCGTGGGAGCACTGCTGGTCGTAATGCCCCTGGCAGATGTGCCCCCACAGGTCTTACAATCTCAGGTATGTTCCGGGCTGTAATGCAGGCACAGGCACATATGGAACGGTACACCAGACAGGGACTGAGGGCGCAGAAGGCCCATAACACCGCTATCAATGACAGTATCCGTGACCTTGCCGGTGCAGTGCATCACTACACCGAAGTCATTGATAGACATTGGGGGGGGGCATTAGATGTCCTCCACAATGTCATGTCCATGTGCCAGGACAGTGCAGGATGGCCGAGACGTGGATGTATGCCAGCAACATCATTGGCTGGCAGTCATTGCGGATGATACACAAGTCACAGCCGCTCCCGTAGTGGCAGTACCAGCCCCAGCAATGTTGGAGCTGGGCTGTCAATAGACCATCATAGAAGACCACATGCACATGGCTCTGGCCAGTCCCAGCAGGGACATGGGTCCAGTCAACATCCCTCTGCCTCTGATGATAGTACCCAGTCTGGCTTGGTACCCGATACTGTCCATTGCACCCCTGCCAGGCACAGGTACTGTGTCCATGGCCAGAGACGGTAATCTGTACAGCCTGGCAGGTACAGTCTGTGGCTGTCCCACAACCTCCTGTATATGGCAGCCACATGGTGGAACTGTGTGCATGCAGACACACACACATAATCCAAACACCTAGGGCTAACACATACACACACACATTACATCAACATTGACCCATGCTGTACTGTTGTCCCACACACACACACACACACACACACACACACACACACACACACACACACACACACACACATACATGTCGATTGGATGGGTCAATGTCGTGATCTGGCAAACCAACAACACACCCTGTGCATATGATGAAACTGTGCCACCTCCTGTCATCTGTAACACTGATGCAGGAACAGGCTAACATGGTGCTGATGCACAGGGTGACTTTATAGCAGTGTAGCAATGTTAGCATATTGTCAACAGTACAGTGTAATGATATCCTTGTAGGTATATCTGAGCAGGCATTATGCATTAAAGCTATGATCATCAATGCAGTATTGTTTACAACAGTGTTAATTCCAAAAATGTTTTGTCCGCCCATGTGCCACTTGGCTGATGTGTGTAGTTTTGGCAGCATGTGTTGGTGAATGGACAGTACGTGTGTGATGTGTGCAGTACAGATTTGCAGGTGTACATTTGTGAACATGGTGGAGGTGCACTGTCTGCATGTACGTGCATAGTGGACACATGGGAAGGGTGACATGCCCTGTATTACACAGTGTCAACACTTCATAGTTTCTATTGGTGGCCAGTATGCATTTTAATACACATATGTTTTAACTTGGGTACACATGTGTGTATGACATGGTTTGACACTATGCTGTGAGTGATACTGTTACTATCTGTCATTGGTTTGCATTCTGGTAGTATACACAACCTCAACAGCCTGACTATAACCAATCATTAGATGATGTCTTGACAACTGACACACAGATGTAGGAAACTCAGTAGCATTTGGATACGTCCGGTACTATATTATACCAGTAACCAGTGGTATTGACCACCACCCATACATATTTATGCACAGGTTGTTGATTTTGTGAATACAACATGTGTCTGGGATGTTGGAAAAGGGCTATTCAAAGTGTATGTGGGATGTGTGTAGCTCATTTCATTGATGTATGTCCTGGGTGGCTGCCTTGCAAACAGTCTAGCAGGTTTGGGAAACATGATCTGCCCATGACCAGAACAAAGTTGGTAGGGTTGTGTGTTTATAGGCTTCCAATAGCTCTGTTTCTGACTTCAATCATGATGGACTCCATGGCCTTGCAGATCAGAATTCTTAGGCTTATAAGACTATAGTTCCCATGGTCTGTTGTGCACCAACACTTGTGTAGTGTGCCATATGTTGCTGTAACCCATTCAACAGTTTCATATCCTGTAGAGAGGGTGAGGCTCAACAGACTGTTCAGGTGCAGGGTCTGTTTGTTCTGCAGTTCACTTATGACACATATAGGGGCACAATGTAATCCAATTGATGCCATGTTTTCAGCTTTGGAAGGAGCTGTTTACCCATTCTACATGTGATATCTCCTGGTATGATGATAGGGCCTTTTGTCAGTGGGAGGTGGGTATGTGTGTATGGGCCTGTCTGACAGGATGTTGGCATTGTCAGGCATTTACAGTTGGCCCTGACTCAGGACATATATGAGTGTACATTGCTATTTATGACATAGCTGAAGGAAGTGTCATGGTTCTGTATGGACTCCTTCGCAGATAATCTTTCCGTGACCTGGATTGGATAGTGTTTGGAGTACACATTGTTTATTGATGATACTGATTTCTGTTTTTTATATTTTCTTTGCTTTTCAACTTTCTATGAACAACCTAAGTATCTGTAGTACATATTTGACTATGACAGGGTTCCAATATATTATATATGTGTCTGTTGTCATATCACTGTGTGCACAAGTCAGGACTGGTGAATTGTGAGAGGTTCCTGGGTTAACACATGCAACTGCCAGATATGTGTGGCCCACTGCTGTACTCAGACATGGCCTAAGTGTGTGAGCATGCCCAGTTTGGCCTTTCAGTATGTTGTTGCCTGACATTTGCCTCATTTATTAAAGTGTGTGAGCATGTCCAGTGTGACCTTTCAGTATGTTGCTGTGTGAAGTCCACTACATTTGTTGACGTGTGTGAACACGCCCAATATTCACATTTATACTATATGTGTGTTGTAAATCAAGTTGTATTGATACTGCAGGGCTCACCTTTGTGTCATAACTCTACATGGATTATGCTGTGCCTACAGCGTTTCCATGAGACACTTTGCATAGACTTATCAACATTTCTTCATACAGGCTGATCAGTGAAATACTGTCATGGTTTAGTGGTTCAGTACTGTGACTATAGTGCACAGTATCCTGGGTTTGAGGACTGTCAGTGCTTCATATTTTCATACTGAAAAAAATCACTTCACAGTACCTCCAAAGAAAGCCTGGAACACACCAATAAGTGCCAACGACTGCCAAAAATAATCCACAATTTATTGTCATAAAACACGAACACGAACACGAACAGGAACAACAAGCAGACTTGCAAACGAACAAACAAATGTAGCATACAAAGTTAGAGTTAAGCGCGTTCAACCATTACTGGTCTTCATCAGAACTACTACTTTCATGTTTATCTGCTACTTAAATAAACTTTGTGGCGCCAAAACTGCTCATTCCTTTTTAAAGTCATACTGGCACATATAAGACAAGTATGTAAATACATAACTGAATGACTACAAAAGAGTCTCCTAACCATAATATTCTCAGTTCATGAAACAACTACACATTAAAAATTACTCATCAATAAAATACAATACCTTGATTAAATAAAAATATATAAAAACATATGTATGCGTACGCGTATTATGTAAACAATATAATATACAAACATCAACAGACCTATTATTATTTGTGAATATGTTGTATATAAATAAAAAATTGTATATATATTTATGAATTTATGATAGTAAAAAGTGTATATTTATGTACAGATAAATTTGTTTGTATGATAATTAAAAATAGTTTATTAAAAACATTTTTGATATTAAAAATATTATTTAGATGGATTATCTAACCAAATACTTTATAATAATTAAATAGATAGATAAGTAACTAGATATTAAAATAACAATATTAGTAATAATAATAATAACTGTAATAACTATAACAGCAACAAGGACAACGAAGATGGACATGGACTATTTTATATTCATTTGACAATCGACTAATCCAATTTTAAAAAAAAATTTGTAAAAACTTTGTTAAAAACTTTATTACTTTACATATAATATAAATAATAAAAAAAAAATGTAATATAAGTTCGCTTATAAAATTAAATAAATGAATTACGCAAATATTAATGAATAATAAATAAATAAATAAATATATGTGTTGTGGTTGTTTTTATATATCTCACTTTATACTAATAACAATGATTTAGTTGATATAAATTCATTTAATCCGGGAAAAGTGGTGGCATCTAAATATATCTGCCACCATGTTTCTTTGTATGCTAGTAAACTTTTAATATCACCACCTCTAGGATCCATTTCAATAATGTCAAGAATGCTAAACATAAAATTATGATCATCACCTTCACTGTCAACATGTCTGGATAGAGCATTAGTTTTATCCTTGGTCTTAATACTATATATGTGGTCATATATACGTCTTTTAAGACATCTTTCTGTCTTTCCAAAGTAAAAACCTGAGCATTTTCCACACTTAGCTAAATATACTACATTTTTTGTATTACAATTACCATATCTACATTTTATATTGGATTTTAATACATTCTGTAGTTTTATTTTATTTTCCAAAGACATGTATCTGCATTGATTGCAGAATCCACATTTACTACTTCTTGTGTTGTTACTCAAGAAATTTTTACTTTTCTCCTCTGTGTGTCTATGTTCCAAAAGAAACTTCATATTTTTACCCATTTTGTATATGAAGTTTGGTTTAGATCCCAATAATTTTACTAAACTTATGTCACTACTAATGAAATACCAAAATTTATATATAATTCTTTTTATCTGATCTACACCTAAGTTATAGTGTAGTATAAACATTTTCTGATAGCTATTATTCGATATGTTTGTAAGGGGTTTTATATCACCATTTGGAAAAAATATATCACCAACTCCCAAAAGTGGTCTGTATTTAATATTCCATTGGTTGGTAACATATGTTATTGTTGCGTCCAACATTTCTTCAGGATATCCTCTTTGAATAAATAAACTTTTAATAAACTGTAATTCTTTTTTCATATCCTCGAAGTTGGAAACCATACGTGCTGCACGAACGCATTGCCCCTTAAAAACATTTTGTTTGACTTTATGTGGATGACAGCTGTTATATGCTAAATAGCTATTGGAGAAAGTGCTTTTCCTATGGATTGTAGAATGTACAATACCCTCATTATAATAGATATGGGTATCCAAATACGGTAGTCCATATTTACCCTGAGTATAAGTAAATTTCAAATATTCACTACTTGTATTAAGAAATCCTATAAATTGTTGCAACATTTCTTGTTCACCTTCCCATAGGATATAAATATCGTCAAGAAACCTTGAATAATATCTTACATATTTGAAATATTGACTGGGAAACAATGTGGTGTCCTCCCAATTAAGCATAATGAGGTTAGCATATATGGGGGCGCAAGCTGCCCCCATAGCTAATATTCTCTTTCAAAATATATAAAGTTATTATCTAAAACAATAGACATCATTTCCACCAATAAACATATTTCATCCAAATCAAAGTTAGTATGTTTAACTATACTATTTTTAAATGCCTCCAAGCTTTCCTGCTTTGGGATACATGAGAATAAGTCAATAACATCCACTGTAACTGTGATTATACAAGTAGTGAAATTATTAGTATTTTTTACTATGTCTATTGGAAAATTAGCTAAAAAAACCCAGGAATCCTTAACCATGTGTTTAATTGTCGAATACATACTTTTTAATTGAATGTCTATATACTTACCAATGAAAAATGTTTTAGAATTACTACCCACGACTATTGGTCTAAAAGGAGGGTCTATTGTATTTTTATGTATCTTAGGTATTCCTATAAGTGTGGCTACTTTAGGAAATTTAACCTTTATAAATTTATATATTTCTTCAGTAATATGACCATCTAATAAATATTCCTCTATATAAGAATCAATATGTTGATAAGCTATGTGTAATTCATTGAGGGAGATTGTTTCATAATTACCTGATAGATACAAGATATCATATATTTTATTGATATATTGTATGTTATCATTAAGCACTATCCCTCCCCCCTTGTCTGGTTTCATTATTCTAATGTTATTGTCATTCCTAATTTCATTTAGTGATGTCAATTCATTTTGTGATAAGTTGTTAATATTAGTCATCTGTTTCAAGTTAAAACTTTCCTGATATAATTCCCTTGTTACTGCTCTATCAAAGGTATCTATAGTAGGATGATTAGGTGGTGTAAAAGTACTAGATTTGTTACACAAATTGCTAACTTTAGTATTAGTATATTCGGTTTTTGGTAAATTATTAAAAAATACTTCCAAATTAATCTTTCTAACATATTTCTTAAAATCTATCAATAATTCAGTTAAGTTAAAATTTGGATTAGGAATAAATTTCATTCACTTCACAAATAAATCAAAATAAACACTATTAATTACAATATTAGAATAATTATAAATATTACAATTTTTATAGGTATAAACATTTCCATTAATAATTATTTCATCATCTTGGTTGTCATTATTGCTGTTTATGTTCATTAACGTGTGGCTAGGTTTCACAAAATGTTGATAAATGTTTAACACCGATTGTTCATGTTTTCCATCTACCACATCATTGTTATGACTAGGGGTCAATAAATCTAGTGATTCTAATGGTATCCCTTCCTGTTGAAGAGATTTTTTTCTCTGATACGGTTGACTTGTATCCTTTGGATGTCCCTGAAAATCCTGTCTTACATATTGACCCCTTTTCTCATCTAGTTCCTGATATCCATATTCATCATTTTTATTGTAATAAACCCTATTATAATTATTATGGTTATAATTATAATAATGTTTGTTGCGATTGTTAAAACCTTGTTTCGTATCATTCCTAGCACTAGGCCAAGAATATGCTATCCCCTTGTTATATTGTTCCCTGTCCCTTAACAATTTATTTGATTTACGTTGGCTTGCCTTAACAATCAGTTTTTCAGCTTCTAAAAATTGCTTGTTATATAACCTTTCCCATTCTGTAAATAATAAATCATTAACTATACGTGTGTTAAGCTTCTCAGCTTCCTGTATTAGATTACTTAATCTTTCATCATTATTTTTAATTATTAAGCGCATATAATTATACCCACATTCATCAAAAAACAAATTAAATTCATCTTTGACTGCACTGGTTAAATCTATACCCATGGGTTGTTTAAAAAATCTCAAACCCATCGGAACAATCTTACTATCAACACATTTAGATAAGTATACGTTATCAATTTTAAGTCCATTAATGGTTTTTAACTTCTTTCCCAATGCATAAATCAAGCTTTTGAGACTCCCAGTCTCATCAGAGTCAGTAATAACATTAATTTTCTTGTTGTCATAAGTATTCTTAACTTCAATGTTGTCTATATCATAATTACAGTTTAAAAACTGGTTGAATTGTTTTTCTTTAGAACTCAACCCATGCTGTACTGTAGAACCATGTGGTTTAAGGGTAGGTGGAACAGTACTTTTAATGTTATTCTTAGTAACTGCTGAGTAAGTCTTAATTGGAAGTACCGCTTGGGTTTAGTACCTGTTCTTTTAGCCTCCAAATCGATATCGTAAATAGAAAAATCAAATGTAATGTCAGTCATGTTGATGTTGCTACTCGACAATGGTGCTGTAATATCAAGTACATTAAATTGACTTTGGTTACGTACTTTTTGCCCATTTGGTATATCTAGACTGTCATTCAACGCCTCACCTTCGCTGTCTGGAGCATTGATATTTTTGACTGGCATCACTGCGTTATGCTTATCCCTAGTTGAACCACTCGAGTCAGTTAAACCCATTGGCGAGGCTAAAACTTCCGAAATCTCCGCTGATGTATTATGCGAGAAGTTAATTGTAGTTGTTTTACCAGGTTTGTCCCCTGACAATACCTTTTTGACCAAAAAAACAAGTCTGGCAAGCTCGCCTTTAAGCCCCGCTAATTCTTCTTTCAAACAATTGATGCTACTATGTACCTCGGGAAGATTTTCAGTCATACCCATAGCATCAACATTAGAAATTTTCGTGCTCGGAAGCTCCACATTAGCAACAGTAGCACCGGTGTCCTCCACGGCCAAATGCGACATCAGAAAAAAAACACTTCACAGTACCTCCAAAGAAAGCCTGGAACACACCAATAAGTGCCAACGACTGCCAAAAATAATCCACAATTTATTGTCATAAAACACGAACACGAACACGAACAGGAACAACAAGCAGACTTGCAAACGAACAAACAAATGTAGCATACAAAGTTAGAGTTAAGCGCTTTCAACCATTACTGGTCTTCATCAGAACTACTACTTTCATGTTTATCTGCTACTTAAATAAACTTTGTGGCGCCAAAACTGCTCATTCCTTTTTAAAGTCATACTGGCACATATAAGACAAGTATGTAAATACATAACTGAATGACTACAAAAGAGTCTCCTAACCATAATATTCTCAGTTCATGAAACAACTACACATTAAAAATTACTCATCAATAAAATACAATACCTTGATTAAATAAAAATATATAAAAACATATGTATGCGTACGCGTATTATGTAAACAATATAATATACAAACATCAACAGACCTATTATTATTTGTGAATATGTTGTATATAAATAAACAATTGTATATATATATATTTATGAATTTATGATAGTAAAAAGTGTATATTTATGTACAGATAAATTTGTTTGTATGATAATTAAAAATAGTTTATTAAAAAAATTTTTGATATTAAAAATATTATTTAGATGGATTATCTAACCAAATACTTTATAATAATTAATTAGATAGATAAGTAACTAGATATTAAAATAACAATATTAGTAATAATAATAATAACTGTAATAACTATAACAGCAACAAGGACAACGAAGATGGACATGGACTATTTTATATTCATTTGACAATCGACTAATCCAATTTTAAAAAAAAATTTGTAAAAACTTTGTTAAAAACTTTATTACTTTACATATAATATAAATAATAAAAAAAAAATGTAATATAAGTTCGCTTATAAAATTAAATAAATGAATTACAAATATTAATGAATAATAAATAAATAAATAAATATATGTGTTGTGGTTGTTTTTATATATCTCACTTTATACTAATAACAATGATTTAGTTGATATAAATTCATTTAATCCGGGAAAAGTGGTGGCATCTAAATATATCTGCCACCATGTTTCTTTGTATGCTAGTAAACTTTTAATATCACCACCTCTAGGATCCATTTCAATAATGTCAAGAATGCTAAACATAAAATTATGATCATCACCTTCACTGTCAACATGTCTGGATAGAGCATTAGTTTTATCCTTGGTCTTAATACTATATATGTGGTCATATATACGTCTTTTAAGACATCTTTCTGTCTTTCCAAAGTAAAAACCTGAGCATTTTCCACACTTAGCTAAATATACTACATTTTTTGTATTACAATTACCATATCTACATTTTATATTGGATTTTAATACATTCTGTAGTTTTATTTTATTTTCCAAAGACATGTATCTGCATTGATTGCAGAATCCACATTTACTACTTCTTGTGTTGTTACTCAAGAAATTTTTACTTTTCTCCTCTGTGTATCTATGTTCCAAAAGAAACTTCATATTTTTACCCATTTTGTATATGAAGTTTGGTTTAGATCCCAATAATTTTACTAAACTTATGTCACTACTAATGAAATACCAAAATTTATATATAATTCTTTTTATCTGATCTACACCTAAGTTATAGTGTAGTATAAACATTTTCTGATAGCTATTATTCGATATGTTTGTAAGGGTTTTATATCACCATTTGGAAAAATATATCACCAACTCCCAAAAGTGGTCTGTATTTAATATTCCATTGGTTGGTAACATATGTTATTGTTAGTCCAACATTTCTTCAGGATATCCTCTTTGAATAAATAAACTTTTAATAAACTGTAATTCTTTTTTCATATCCTCGAAGTTGGAAACCATACGTGCTGCACGAACGGATTGCCCCTTAAAAACATTTTGTTTGACTTTATGTGGATGACAGCTGTTATATGCTAAATAGCTATAGGAGAAAGTGCTTTTCCTATGGATTGTAGAATGTACAATACCCTCATTATAATAGATATGGGTATCCAAATACGGTAGTCCATATTTACCCTGAGTATAAGTAAATTTCAAATATTCACTACTTGTATTAAGAAATCCTATAATTTGTTGCAACATTTCTTGTTCACCTTCCCATAGGATATAAATATCGTCAAGAAACCTTGAATAATATCTTACATATTTGAAATATTGACTGGGAAACAATGTGGTGTCCTTCCAATTAAGCATAATGAGGTTAGCATATATGGGGGCGCAAGCTGCCCCCATAGCTACCCCCCTCATTTGCTTAAAATATTCTCCTTCAAAATATATAAAGTTATTATCTAAAACAATAGACATAATTTCCACCAATAAACATATTTCATCCAAGTCAAAGTTAGTATGTTTAACTATACTATTTTTAAATGCCTCCAAGCTTTCCTGCTTTGGGATACATGAGAATAAGTCAATAACATCCACTGTAACTGTGATTATACAAGTAGTGAAATTATTAGTATTTTTTACTATGTCTATTGGAAAATTAGCTAAAAAAACCCAGGAATCCTTAACCATGTGTTTAATTGTCGAATACATACTTTTTAATTGAATGTCTATATACTTACCAATGAAAAATGTTTTAGAATTACTACCCACGACTATTGGTCTAAAAGGAGGGTCTATTGTATTTTTATGTATCTTAGGTATTCCTATAAGTGTGGCTACTTTAGGAAATTTAACCTTTATAAATTTATATATTTCTTCAGTAATATGACCATCTAATAAATATTCCTCTATATAAGAATCAATACGTTGATAAGCTATGTGTAATTCATTGAGGGAGATTGTTTCATAATTACCTGATAGATACAAGATATCATATATTTTATTGATATATTGTATGTTATCATTAAGCACTATCCCTCCCCCCTTGTCTGGTTTCATTATTCTAATGTTATTGTCATTCCTAATTTCATTTAGTGATTTCAATTCATTTTGTGATAAGTTGTTAATATTAGTCATCTGTTTCAAGTTAAAACTTTCCTGATATAATTCCCTTGTTACTGCTCTATCAAAGGTATCTATAGTAGGATGATTAGGTGGTGTAAAAGTACTAGATTTGTTACACAAATTGCTAACTTTAGTATTAGTATATTCGGTTTTTGGTAAATTATTAAAAAATACTTCCAAATTAATCTTTCTAACATATTTCTTAAAATCTATCAATAATTCAGTTAAGTTAAAATTTGGATTAGGAATAAATTTCATTCCCTTCACAAATAAATCAAAATAAACACTATTAATTACAATATTAGAATAATTATAAATATTACAATTTTTATAGGTATAAACATTTCCATTAATAATTATTTCATCATCTTGGTTGTCATTATTGCTGTTTATGTTCATCAACGTGTGGCTAGGTTTCACAAAATGTTGATAAATGTTTAACACCGATTGTTCATGTTTTCCATCTACCACATCATTGTTATGACTAGGGGTCAATAAATCTAGTGATTCTAATGGTATCCCTTCCTGTTGAAGAGATTTTTTCTCTGATACGGTTGACTTGTATCCTTTGGTTGTCCCTGAAAATCCTGTCTTACATATTGACCCCTTTTCTCATCTAGTTCCTGATATCCATATTCATCATTTTTATTGTAATAAACCCTATTATAATTATTATGGTTATAATTATAATAATGTTTGTTGCGATTGTTAAAACCTTGTTTCGTATCATTCCTAGCACTAGGCCAAGAATATGCTATCCCCTTGTTATATTGTTCCCTGTCCCTTAACAATTTATTTGATTTACGTTATTTGCCTTAACAATCAGTTTTTCAGCTTCTAAAATTGCTTGTTATATAACCTTTCCCATTCTGTAAATAATAAATCATTAACTATACGTGTGTTAAGCTTCTCAGCTTCCTGTATTAGATTACTTAATCTTTCATCATTATTTTAATTATTAAGCGCATATAATTATACCCACATTCATCAAAAAACAAATTAAATTCATCTTTGACTGCACTGGTTAAATCTATACCCATGGGTTGTTTAAAAATCTCAAACCCATCGGAACAATCTTACTATCAACACATTTAGATAAGTATACGTTATCAATTTTAAGTCCATTAATGGTTTTTAACTTCTTTCCCAATGCATAAATCAAGCTTTTGAGACTCCCAGTCTCATCAGAGTCAGTAATAACATTAATTTTCTTGTTGTCATAAGTATTCTTAACTTCAATGTTGTCTATATCATAATTACAGTTTAAAAACTGGTTGAATTGTTTTTCTTTAGAACTCAACCCATGCTGTACTGTAGAACCATGTGGTTTAAGGGTAGGTGGAACAGTACTTTTAATGTTATTCTTAGTAACTGCTGAGTAAGTCTTAATTGGAAGTACTCGCTTGGGTTTAGTACCTGTTCTTTTAGCCTCCAAATCGATATCGTAAATAGAAAAATCAAATGTAATGTCAGTCATGTTGATGTTGCTACTCGACAATGGTGCTGTAATATCAAGTACATTAAATTGACTTTGGTTACGTACTTTTTGCCCATTTGGTATATCTAGACTGTCATTCAACGCCTCACCTTCGCTGTCTGGAGCATTGATATTTTTGACTGGCATCACTGCGTTATGCTTATCCCTAGTTGAACCACTCGAGTCAGTTAAACCCATTGGCGAGGCTAAAACTTCCGAAATCTCCGCTGATGTATTATGCGAGAAGTTAATTGTAGTTGTTTTACCAGGTTTGTCCCCTGACAATACCTTTTTGACCAAAAACAAGTCTGGCAAGCTCGCCTTTAAGCCCCGCTAATTCTTCTTTCAAACAATTGATGCTACTATGTACCTCGGGAAGATTTTCAGTCATACCCATAGCATCAACATTAGAAATGTTCGTGCTCGGAAGCTCCACATTAGCAACAGTAGCACCGGTGTCCTCCACGGCCAAATGCGACATCAGAAAAAAAACACTTCACAGTACCTCCAAAGAAAGCCTGGAACACACCAATAAGTGCCAACGACTGCCAAAAATAATCCACAATTTATTGTCATAAAACACGAACACGAACACGAACAGGAACAACAAGCAGACTTGCAAACGAACAAACAAATGTAGCATACAAAGTTAGAGTTAAGCACTTTCAACCATTACTGGTCTTCATCAGAACTACTACTTTCATGTTTATCTGCTACTTAAATAAACTTTGTGGCGCCAAAACTGCTCATTCCTTTTTAAAGTCATACTGGCACATATAAGACAAGTATGTAAATACATAACTGAATGACTACAAAAGAGTCTCCTAACCATAATATTCTCAGTTCATGAAACGACTACACATTAAAAATTACTCATCAATAAAATACAATACCTTGATTAAATAAAAATATATAAAAACATATGTATGCGTACGCATATTATGTAAACAATATAATATACAAACATCAACAGACCTATTATTATTTGTGAATATGTTGTATATAAATAAAAAATTGTATATATATTTATGAATTTATGATAGTAAAAAGTGTATATTTATGTGCAGATAAATTTGTTTGTATGATAATTAAAAATAGTTTATTAAAAAATGTTTTGATATTAAAAATATTATTTAGATGGATTATCTAACCAAATACTTTATAATAATTAATTAGATAGATAAGTAACTAGATATTAAAATAACAATATTAGTAATAATAATAATAACTGTAATAACTATAACAGCAACAAGGACAATGAAGATGGACATGGACTATTTTATATTCATTTCACAATCGACTAATCCAATTTTAAAAATTTTTTTTTTAAAACTTTGTTAAAAACTTTATTACTTTACATATAATATAAATAATTTAAATTTTTTTTTTAATATAAGTTCGCTTATAAAATTAAATAAATTAATTACGCAAATATTAATGAATAATACATAAATAAATAAATATATGTGTTGTGGTTGTTTTTATATATCTCACTTTATACTAATAACAATGATTTAGTTGATATAAATTCATTTAATCCGGGAAAAGTGGTGGCATCTAAATATATCTGCCACCATGTTTCTTTGTATGCTAGTAAACTTTTAATATCACCACCTCTAGGATCCATTTCAGTAATGTCAAGAATGCTAAACATAACATTATGATCGTCACCTTCACTGTCAACATGTCTGGATAGAGCATTAGTTTTATCCTTGGTCTTAATACTATATATGTGGTCATATATATGTCTTTTAAGACATCTTGCTGTCTTTCCAACGTAAAAACCTGAGCATTTTGCACGTTTAGCTAAATATACTACTTTTTTGTATTACAATTACCATATCTGCATTTTATATTGGATTTTAATCCATTCTGTAGTTTTATTTTATTTTCCAAAGACATGTATCTGCATTGATTGCAGAATCCACATTTACTACTTCTTGGGTTGTTACTCAAGAAATTTTTACTTTTCTCCTCTGTGTGTCTATGTTCCAAAAGAAATTTCATATTTTTACCCATTTTGTATATGAAGTTTGGTTTAGATCCCAATAATTTTACTAAACTTATGTCACTACTAATGAAATACCAAAAATTTATATATAATTCTTTTTATCTGATCTACACCTAAGTTATATTGTAGTATAAACATTTTCTGATAGCTATTATTCGATATGTTTGTAAGGGGTTTTATATCACCATTTGGAAAAAATATATCACCAACTCCCAAAAGTGGTCTGTATTTAATATTCCATTGGTTGGTAACATATGTTATTGTTGCGTCCAACATTTCTTCAGGATATCCTCTTTGAATAAATAAACTTTTAATAAACTGTAATTCTTTTTTCATATCCTCAAAGTTGGAAACCATACGTGCTGCACGAACGCATTGCCCCTTAAAAACATTTTGTTTGACTTTATGTGGGTGACAGCTGTTATATGCTAAATAGCTATTGGAGAAAGTGCTTTTCCTATGGATTGTAGAATGTACAATACCCTCATTATAATAGATATGGATATCCAAATACGGTAGTCCATATTTACCCTGAGTATAAGTAAATTTCAAATATTCACTACTTGTATTAAAAAATCCTATAAATTGTTGAAACATTTCTTGTTCACCTTCTCATAGGATATAAATATCGTCAAGAAACCTTGAATAATATCTTACATATTTAAAATATTGACTGGGAAACAATGTGGTGTCCTCCCAATTAAGCATAAGGAGGTTAGCATATATGGGGGCGCAAGCTGCCCCCATAGCTACCCCCCTCGTTTGCTTAAAATATTCTCCTTCAAAATATATAAAGTTATTATCTAAAACAATAGACATCATTTCCACCAATAAACATATTTTGTCCCAGTCAAAGTTAGTATGTTTAACTATACTATTTTTAAATGCCTCCAAGCCTTCCTGCTTTGGGATACATGAGAATAAGTCAATAACATCCACTGTAACTGTGATTATACAAGTAGTAAAATTATTAGTATTTTTTACTATGTCTATTGGAAAATTAACTAAAAAAACCCAGGAATCCTTAACCATGTGTTTAATTGTCGAATACATACTTTTTAATTGAATGTCTATATACTTACCAATGAAAAATGTTTTAGAATTACTACCCGCGACTATTGGTCTAAAAGGAGGGTCTATAGTATTTTTATGTATCTTAGGTATTCCTATAAGTGTGGCTACTTTAGGAAATTTAACCTTTATAAATTTATATATTTCTTCAGTAATACGACCATCTAATAAATATTCCTCTATATAAGAATCAATATGTTGATAAGCTATGTGTAATTCATTGAGGGAGATCGTTTCATAATTACCTGATAGATGCAAGATATCATATATTTTCTTGATATATTGTATGTTATCATTAAGCACTATCCCTCCCCCCTTGTCTGGTTTCATTATTCTAATGTTATTGTCATTCCTAATTTCATCTAGTAATTTCAATTCATTTTGTGATAAGTTGTTAATATTAGTCATCTGTTTCAAGTTAAAACTTTCCTGATATAATTCCCTTGTTACTGCTCTATCAAAGGTATCAATAGTAGGATGATTAGGTGGTGTAAAAGTACTAGATTTGTTACACAAATTGCTAAATTTAGAATTAGTATATTCGGTTTTTGGTAAATTATTAAAAAATACTTCCAAATTAATCTTTCTAACATATTTCTTAAAATCTATCAATAATTCAGTTAAGTTAAAATTTGGATTAGGAATAAATTTCATTCCCTTCACAAATAAATCAAAATGAACACTATTAATTACAATATTAGAATAATTATAAATATTACAATTTTTATAGGTATAAACATTTCCATTAGTAATTATTTCATCATCTTGGTTGTCATTATTGCTGTTTATGTTCATCAACGTGTGGCTAGGTTTCACAAAATGTTGATAAATGTTTAACACCGATTGTTCATGTTTTCCATCTACCACATCATTGTTATGACTAGGGGTCAATAAATCTAGTGATTCTAATGGTATCCCTTCCTGTTGAAGAGATTTTTTCTCTGATACGGTTGACTTGTATCCTTTGGATGTCCCTGAAAATCCTGTCTTACATATTGACCCCTTTTCTCATCTAGTTCCTGATATCCATATTCATCATTTTTGTTGTAATAAACCCTATTATAATTTTTATGGTTATAATTATAATAATGTTTGTTGCGATTGTTAAAACCTTGTTTCGTATCATTCCTAGCACTAGGCCAAGAATATGCTATCCCTTTGTTATATTGTTCCCTGTCCCTTAACAATTTATTTGATTTACGTTGACTTGCCTTAACAATCAATTTTTCAGCTTCTAAAAATTGCTTGTTATATAACCTTTCCCATTCTGTAAATAATAAATCATTAACTATACGTGTGTTAAGCTTCTCAGCTTCCTGTATTAGATTACTTAATCTTTCATCATTATTTTTAATTATTAAGCACATATAATTATACCCACATTCATCAAAAAACAAATTAAATTCATCTTTGACTGCACTGGTTAAATCTATACCCATGGGTTGTTTAAAAAATCTCAAACCCATCGGAACAATCTTACTATCAACACATTTAGATAAGTATACGTTATCAATTTTAAGTCCATTAATGGTTTTTAACTTCTTTTCCAATGCATAAATCAAGCTTTTGAGACTCCCAGTCTCATCAGAGTCAGTAATAACATTAATTTTCTTGTTGTCATAAGTATTCTTAACTTCAATGTTGTCTATATCATAATTACAGTTTAAAAACTGGTTGAATTGTTTTTCTTTAGAACTCAACCCATGCTGTACTGTAGAACCATGTGGTTTAAGGGTAGGTGGAACAGTACTTTTAATGTTATTCTCAGTAGCTGCTGAGTAAGTCTTAATTGGAAGTACTCGCTTGGGTTTAGTTTACTTTTTACTAACATAAATTCATAAATATATATACAATTTTTTTATTTATATACAACATATTCACAAATAATAATAGGTCTGTTGATGTTTGTATATTATATTGTTTACATAATACGCATACGCATACATATGTTTTTATATATTTTTATTTAATCAAGGTATTGTATTTTATTGATGAGTAATTTTTAATGTGTAGTTGTTTCATGAACTGAGAATATTATGGTTAGGAGACTCTTTTGTAGTCATTCAGTTATGTATTTACATACTTGTCTTATATGTGCCAGTATGACTTTAAAAAGGAATGAGCAGTTTTGGCGCCACAAAGTTTATTTAAGTAGCAGATAAACATGAAAGTAGTAGTTCTGATGAAGACCAGTAATGGTTGAAAGCGCTTAACTCTAACTTTGTATGCTACATTTGTTCGTTTGCAAGTCTGCTTGTTGTTCCTGTTCGTGTTCGTGTTTTATGACAATAAATTGTGGATTATTTTTGGCAGTCGGTGGCACTTATTGGTGTGTTCCAGGCTTTCTTTGGATATTTTCATACTGGGCAGACCAGACTGCTTAAGGAACAGTAAAGCAAATATGACCATGTTTACCTGCTTTTGCTCAACTTTGACCAAACTTGCCCAACATTGCTCAACATTAACCAACATTGCTGAACGTTGCTAATATTGCTCAACATTGCCCAAAGTTGTGCTACTTAGTGTGTGCAATTTTGTTTGCATATACTAAATAGTGGTAAAAGCTGTTTAGCACTGCTTTATATTGCTTAAAACATGGCAATCATGCCTCCGGTGGTGCTGCAGGGCTGCCTATGTCAGATGCACATAGTACACTCCCTATACATGTTTGAAAACAGGTAGTGTCAAGTTAGGCATCCCTTTTACTATATGTGCGAGTCAGAGAGAGGTATCATTTCCAGGGTTTCTACTGAGCCAGTGTATATGCTATGTGTTGCCTCTTTGCCAAGGCCAAAGCATACTGGGCACACTTCCTTCTGCCTACTGGGGCAGGCTCAGGTTGTTCCTCCTCTGAGTCACGCTCTGCCTGTTATGGCCTTGGCAATGGTGGGGGGCTGTTTGGCCTGGCCCTATGCTGCTCCTGCTGCAGCTGTTTTCACAGGATCATATTATGTAGCATAGCACATACCATGACTATTTGGGTACATGTAGTTGGTGAGTACTGCAAGGCTCCACCAGATGTGTCCAGGCACCGGAACTGTGACTTGAGCAGCCCAAACACATGCTCGATTACATTTCGTGTTTGTGAGTGTGCCTCATTATGGCATTCCTGTTCAGGTGTGTGTGCATTTCTGATGGGTGTCATCAGCCACGGCTCCAGTGCATATCCAGCATCCCCCACTATGTGACCATGAGGGATGTCCCCATTGGCAAATGTCTGGTACAGCTGTGTCAGATGCCAGATATGGGAATCATGGTAGCTTCCAGGGCAGCCAGCACACACATTCATTATTATGCCCTGGGCATCACACACAACCTGGCAGTTGATGGAGGGGAAACCCTTGCGGTTAAAGTAGGCCCTACCCCGCTCACCAGCTGGTGCTTTGATACATGGGTCTATTGCACCCACTACCTCAGGGTATTCCACTATTTGCTGGAAAAGATGCATATTGCTGGCCAATACCTCACGGGAATTGGGGAAATATACATGATCACCGACATGTGCTGACATGGCATTCAGGAACTGGTGCAGTACCCTGGATGTTGATGCCTGTGAAATCCCCATCATATCACCAGTTGGTCTCTTGAAGGTACCTGTTGCTAGTATTCTTAGGCCAACACATACCTTGGTTTCCACTGGGATGGGTTCCCCTCTGTTGGTTCTGTGTGTGAGGTGTGGCCTGCACAGCTCAACAATTTGCTGCATGAGGTCTCTGTCCACTCTATAGCGCTCCACTATCTCCAGCTCATGTAGCCCCTGGTAGATTACCCTGGGCCTGTACACTCTTCTCCGTCTCCTCACTGTGGGTTGCTCAGCAGCATTCACATTGTCACCACCCTCGGCATGTTGCATATGTTGCCTTATAACAGCAATGGCAGCCCCTAACATTTCTTTGTCTCAGTAAAGCTTTTTCAGTTTTCACTTCTATTAGCTTACTGCAGTGTTGCAGTGTCTCTGAGAAAAACATAGTGGAAAGTTGTTTGCAGAGTTTTAAGTGCTGGGCTGGGCTGGGCTGGGCTAGTGTACTGCCTGTGTAATTTGCTGATTCTGATTGTTTTCACTTGCTAGCTCTGCTAGTTCTCCTTGGTTAACTTCCTACTATTTGTTGTGCTTCCTTTTCCCTTTCTGTTTCCACAGGGGGCAGCACCGCGCAAACATGCGCATACAGGCTCACACATGTGCACACATGCTTACACGGCCTAACACTTGCTGACTCTGGCTTAAATGCATGCACACAAGCGCAAACGCGCTTACACAGGTTTCAACAACCTTACACTTGGTTACTTCAGCTTAAACGCACGCACACAGGTGCACACACGCGCACACAATCTTGCTCGGTTTTACAGGCTCGCACACACTTGCATACACGTTGCAGGCACTTCTAAAAGAAACTTTAGTGTTATCCACGGCATACACCTTCAGTTTCTTGCCTTTAGCTAGGATACCTGTTGACACGCCTCTTCCAGTGATGGGTAACTGACAGCAAACACATGCCACTCTGCTCCAATGAGCTTACATTCTTTCATACATACCCCCCTCATGATGTCACCTATCTTCTACTCTGGTACTCCCCTTATCCTACTCTTACATTCCACGGACTTTGCTCATATGCCATGTGAAATTGGGATTCATTATCCTTACCCTCATTTGCATAGGATTGCCTACTAATGCTTGGTTACATCTCTTAGACTGAGCTTCCCCCCTTAGCAACCTCTACTCAGTAGCCATGCTGTCTTCAGCCTGCCATTCACTTGCATGGCAGTTGAATATTTAGAGTAATATCCCTATTTGTGGCTTTTATTATTTTTTTCATGGTTTTTACAGCACAGCACTTTTGCACGATGCTGCGCTACTCTTAAACTTCGGAGATCGAGGTAAAAAAATTTTTTTTTTTCATTTTGCAATGGGAAGATTTGCCATTAGCCGTATATTTGGCCATTGGCATGCTTCCTCAACTGGATGCATCCTTTATTTGGAGCTGTCACGGCTCTGTTTTACTATTTGCAGAACGGTATTCAGTTGACAATGGAGTATATTTCTGCAAATAACACTACTCTTACTCGGACAGGTTAGGGTTTCCTGGATCGCAAATTTACCTCATTTGCATATCTTTCAGCAGCAAATGAGGTAATTTGGATAACCTAGCCCTGCCCGTGTAAGAGTCATTTTAGGAGCTCTTTTGCACGCCCCTGCCGGCTGTTCCTGGATCGCTTGGCAGACATGTTGGCTGCATGGAGTCTTACTCTACTCTTAGACTCCGTGCAAGCCTTTGTGAATCCAGCCCATTGTTTTGAGACTAGAAGCTTTAACATAGGATTCTAAGTTTGGAAAATGTATTCCTGCAAGCTCCCAGGGTCTAATATGTTTTGATTAAGCTATTCTATTTTTCTTTGGATGCCATAGAAATTTCAAGAGAATTCTATTTATTTCTTTTAAAATAGATTTGCAGGGTAATATAGGAATAGATAAAGCAATGTAATTTATTTTTGGTAGCAGCATCATTTTAATTAATTGTAGCCGATCTTCAAAATTTAAATGTAATTTATTCCATTTTTCTGTGAGAGTTTTTAATATGTTCACAATGTTGTTATAGATTGTTTTTAAAGTTAAGTCAATATTATCACATAGTACAATCCCTAGATATTTTAAAGAAGAGACCTGTTTCCCTAATATTTCATTTATAGTCAATTTAATGTTATCATTGAGTTTTTTTATTTAATAATATGCGATTAGACTTTGAGCTACTAATTTTTAATCCTGAGATACAATACAATTTTTTATCTAATAAATCTAATTCTTGCAAGGATTCTTCTGAATTTATTAAAGTAAGTAAGATATCATCAGCAAATAGCATTATCTTGGAATCAAATTGGTTATATATATTAAAAAAACCAACAAGAGATGAAGGCAAAAATATGAAAACTGGTAAACACTGAAATATTGCCAAAGACACCACAAGGGAAGCTCGCACTCCACCAAACTCCGTTTATTAAACACAATAAATAACGCTGGAAATCCAAAATACGTTTTCGATCAACTATCTTCGTCAGAATAGGCATAAAACACTTGATTAAGGTCCTAACCAGTTTTATACCCCTTCCAATTAACAAAATTAATACAGTTGATTGTCAATTAGTAAAAGTAATTAATCCAAAGAATTAAAACATAGTTTGAACTTGCAAACATTTTTATAAAAACTTATACAATAGCCTTAAAGGTTTTTGATTAAAACAAGATATTTGAATTACCAATATGTGTAAGGTAAACATGTTTAAATTTAAAATGCATTCTTATAATGCATATTACTAATTAAAAGCACTATTGTTAAAAAACATTATCCTGTTTTAATTGCAAAATGTGTATTTGTATGAGAAATGGAAAATGTTGCCATCTAGTGGATTAGTTCTGTAAATACATATAACTTACAACTTTGCTGATCTGAGTTTTAAAACTGGCTTAATAGACAAATAGTCATTTAAACCTGGAAATTTGTTACAATCTAATACTATTTGCCAGTATAACTCTTTATATTCCAATCTATCTTCCCATAGTCCACCCCTTATATCCTTGGGTACAGAATCCAACACAAAAAAAGAAAAAACAGCTTGTGGGCAAGAAATTTGATGTCTGAACAATGCATTCTTCATATTCTGTTTTTTAATTTCATACAAATGTTCATAAATACGACATCTCAATTTCCTTTCTGTTTTTCCCACATAAAAGGAAGTGCAAGAGTTGCATGTTGCTAAATATACAATGCCATAACTGTTGCAATTAAATGTACCCCTACTCGTGAGTGTTGTATTCCTAGCTTCTAAAAAAATCTCCTTTCTATTGTTCACCCTGGGGCATTGGGAACAAAAACCACATTTGTATGTTCCCACCCCACGTGGACCAATATTCTTAACTTTAGAACCTCCGTATTCAAAAATTTGTTTGAAATTAGTGTCTTTCCGATAAATAAATCTTAAAGGGCTATTGTTCTTCAAGGGTAAATCTGTAATTTGGACAAATCTTGTCCATTCTCTAGAAATCACCTCCTTGATAGGTGCTGACTCACCTGTATAGTCAAGTATGTAGGCTCAATCGTGTAGGGTGGGTTTCTTGTTATCAAGGTCAGTAGTGGGAGCGGGCAAACTCTGTCCTAGAATAGGGGCAAATCTGTTATGCCTTCCCTGAACCACTTCTAATAAAGCACCATCAAGTAAGGACCTAGGATAACCCCTATCTCGCAACATATGACAAACATTATTGCATTCTTTTAAGAATTCTTGGTCATCAGAGGTCATTCTACTGACCCTAACAAGTTGACCCTTCACCAAATTTTTCTTTTGAAAGTAAGGATGGGCACTTTTGTAGTGGAGATATGAATTGGAAAAGTTTTCTTCCGATGGATACTAGAAGAAAACCCCTTATCTAATTTTTTAAGTGTAATATCCAAATAGACCAACTGTTCTGTGTTTACCTCAAATGTAAAATCTAAAAAGTTGGTCGTACCTTTTAAATAGTCCAAAAATTCGTAAAATTTATCCTTGGTGTCTATCCAAAAATACATATATCGTCAAAAATCTCTTATACATAGACCAACATTGGGAAAATGGACAATTCAAAATGAATAATTTCTCCCACCAATTCAAAACAATGTTCATATGTTGGAGCACATTTGGCACCCATAGCAACTCCTTTATTTTGTCTGAAAAATTCCCCCTGAAAGTACATGTAATTGTTTTTCAGAATAATTTCCATAAATAAAAGACAATTGTTAAAATCAATGTGAGAAAATGTACCGTTGTCTATCATTGCCTGTTCCAACCATAAAAGACCTATCTCGTGTGGAATGGAACCAAATAGGTCCACTATATCCAAAGTAACAAAAATAAGGTCTGGGGAATACAAGTCTGTTTTAACATTTCTCAAAAAATCCCAAGAATCTTTAAGGACAATGTCTCCAGTATAGGACAAAACCTTCAGTTTGTCATCAACAAATTTGGCCAAAGGTGTAGTAATGGACCCCTCTGCTGAAACAATAAGCCTCAATGGTGGATCCTTGGGGTTTTTATGAACTTTGGGTATGCCAAATACTGTCGGTACCCGGGGATGTTGATTGAACAAAAAGTTATATTGTTCCCTGCTAATGGAACCTTCCATCAATAAATCTTCTAACATGATATGTATTTTACTTTTAGCTATATTCACCTCATTGGCTGAGGCCTTTGAATATTTGCTCGTATCATGTAAAGAATCCCTCATTTTAGATTCGTAACAAATATTGTCCATAAGAACTGTACCCCCACCCTTGTCAGGATGCATTACTCTCAAATTCTCATTGTGTTTTAATTCATTTAACAATGTTTTCTCTGCCTGAGATAGATTAGGAATGGCAAAATGTTTCTTGATAGTGTTCCTTAACTCTTTTTCTAACAAATTGCCGAAATTCCTTAGTTGGGGGTGTAAAGGGGGGTTAAAAACACTCTTCCGTTTAAGGCCAGAAGTTAAAGGTGTGCTCATTTCTGACCCATTAAATAGTAAATGAAGATTTTGTTTTCTCAAAAACAATCTTAAATCTATAATGGATCTAGGAATACTAGCCTTCCTGTTCGGAACAAATTTAAAACCTTTAGAAAAAAGTTGAAAATGTTCAGGAAGTACATCAATATTGGTGTAATTGAAAATTTTGTAGTTATATAATTCTAAAATGTTTCCTTCCTGAGTAATAGTCAAGTTGTCGTCTATCTCCTGTTGTGAACCCTCTGATTGTAATAAATTCGGTTCTGATTGCGTATCCGGTTGGATCGACGAAGCGGGGGACCCTGGTCTAAAGGGCATTCATCTTCTTGGAAGTGGTTGTCTATAAAATCACCCCTTTGGTCATTATCGGGGATGTATTGTTCATAACCACCTTCATCCCCAGTGGTCCTGTAATCTTTCATCCCCGAAAAATACTTTGGTTTTGGGTATGCCAAATTATTCCTATACTCTTTGAGGTCCCTGGCCAACTTCCCACGCTTCCTATTCATATTGGTAATACAATCAGAATCTACTTGCAAAAAGATGTTGTAGTACTCTTGTTTTTCTTTTTCAACCTTGAATAATAGGTCATTGACTATCCTATTGTTGATAGTCTCCATCTCTTTGGTAAGTCCTGCCATCACTCTCCCATTTTCTTTAATGATAGCTTTGATAACCTCAAACCCACACTGGTCAAAAATTTGTTTTAAATTGCAGTGAAATTCTGACCCTTCCTCAACTCTATTAGGGAACTTGGACAACCTTAACCCTTTTGGTACAACCTGCTTGACCAAACATTCCTTCAAATAATTACAGTCACATTCTAACCTTTTATATTTATCTAAAAAGAAGTACAAATCATCTAGGCTTTGTCTGTATGTTTTAAACATATTAGCCCCATTATCAAATACATCATCTTGCATACCATCATTTTTGTTTAAAATACCTTGAAAATCAAGGTTAAAATGTTTGTTGTTAAAGTCACCTTTGTTTAAATGTCCAGTAGAACCCTCTGCTGGCGTAAGTAATGGCGTTTCGTTACTACGTGATTGGAAATTACCTCCACGTAGTAGTCTCGGAAAATCCATAAAGTTTTGGCTCCCCTGCGAAACGGAGCCATGAGCTAAGTGAGGTGGACTGGTGTTGGGGTAAAAATTACCCCGTCCTGTTCCTCGAGGTGGTAAACCTTTTTGTACAACACTGCCCTGCAATTCTGGGCCATTGGATTGTAAAATAAGACTGGTGTTAGGGCAGGAATCACCCTGTCCCTCTCCTCGAGGTGATGAAATTAGTGGTGTAACATTCCTCCGTTCGGAGGACGAGCCTGTCAAGGAGTAGCACACTGGAGTAAGCAGCTCCACTAGTTGAGTCAGCTGCCCGATAACCTTTCTCAGCTCGCCCCTGCTATCATAGCAGGAATCTGTGTTTGATGCTGCTTCCGTGGTATCAGCCATCCCGATAACAAGACAAAAAAAACCAACAAGAGATGAAGGCAAAAAGATGAAAACTGGTAAACACTGAAATATTGCCAAAGACACCACAAAGGAAGCTCGCACTCCACCAAACTCTGTTTATTAAATACAATAAATAACGCTGGAAATCCAAAATACGTTTTCGATCAACTATCTTCGTCAGAATAGGCATAAAACACTTGATTAAGTTCCTAACCAGTTTTATACCCCTTCCAATTAACAAAATTAATACAGTTGATTGTCAATTAGTAAAAGTAATTAATCCAAAGAATTTAAAACATAGTTTGAACTTGCAAACATTTTTATAAAAACTTATACAATAGCCTTAAAGGTTTTTGATTAAAACAAAACATTTGAATTACCAATATGT
Organism: Protopterus annectens; assembly: GCF_019279795.1. NCBI lineage: Eukaryota > Metazoa > Chordata > Ceratodontiformes > Protopteridae > Protopterus > Protopterus annectens. Next base: position 266,084,857 of record NC_056726.1, on the reverse strand, counting down.
GTAAGGTAAACATGTTTAAATTTAAAATGCATTCTTTTATTGCATATTACTAATTAAAAGCACTATTGTTAAAAAACATTGTCCTATTTTAATTGCAAAATGTGTATTTGTATGAGAAATGGAAAATGTTGCCATCTAGTGGATTAGTTCTGTAAATACATATAACTTACAACTTTGCTGATCTGAGTTTTAAAACTGGCTTAATAGACAAATAGTCATTTAAACCTGGAAATTTGTTACAATCTAATACTATTTGCCAGTATAACTCTTTATATTCCAATTTATCTTCCCATAGTCCACCCCTTATATCCTTGGGTACAGAATCCAACACAAAAAAAGAAAAAACAGCTTGTGGGCAAGAAATTTGATGTCTGAACAATGCATTCTTCGTATTCTGTTTTTTAATTTCATACAAATGTTCATAAATACGACATCTCAATTTCCTTTCTGTTTTTCCCACATAAAAGGAAGTGCAAGAGTTGCATGTTGCTAAATATACAATGCCATAACTGTTGCAATTAAATGTACCCTACTCGTGAGTGTTGTATTCTAGCTTCTAAAAAGATCTCCTTTCTGTTGTTTACCCTGGGGCATTGGGAACAAAAAACACATTTATATGTTCCCACCCCACGTGGACCAATATTCTTAACTTTAGAACCTCCGTATTCAAAAATTTGTTTGAAATTAGTGTCCTTCCGATAAATAAATCTTAAAGGGCTATTGTTCTTCAAGGGTAAATCTGTAATTTGGACAAATCTTGTCCATTCTCTAGAAATCACCTCCTTGATAGGTGCTGAATCACCTGTATAGTCAAGTATGTAGGCTCTATCGTGTAGGGTGGGTTTCTTGTTATCAAGGTCAGTAGTGGGAGCGGGCAAACTCTGTCCTAGAATAGGGGCAAATCTGTTATGCCTTCCCTGAACCACTTCTAATAAAGCACCATCAAGTAAGGACCTAGGATAACCCCTATCTCTCAACATATGACAAACATTATTGCATTCTTTTAAGAATTCTTGGTCATCAGAGGTCATTCTACTGACCCTAACAAGTTGACCCTTCACCAAATTTTTCTTTTGAAAGTAAGGATGGGCACTTTTGTAGTGGAGATATGAATTGGAAAAAGTTTTCTTCCGATGGATACTAGAAGAAAACCCCTTATCTAATTTTTTAAGTGTAATATCCAAATAGACCAACTGTTCTGTGTTTACCTCAAATGTAAAATCTAAAAAGTTGGTCGTACCTTTTAAATAGTCCAAAAATTCGTAAAATTTATCCTTGGTGTCTATCCAAAAAATACATATATCGTCCAAAAATCTCTTATACATAGACCAACATTGGGAAAATGGACAATTCAAAATGAATAATTTCTCCCACCAATTCAAAACAATGTTCGCATATGTTGGAGCACATTTGGCACCCATAGCAACTCCTTTATTTTGTCTGAAAAATTCCCCCTGAAAGTACATGTAATTGTTTTTCAGAATAATTTCCATAAATAAAAGACAATTGTTAAAATCAATGTGAGAAAATGTACCGTTGTCTATCATTGCCTGTTCCAACCATAAAGACCTATCTCGTGTGGAATGGAACCAAATAGGTCCACTATATCCAAAGTAACAAAAATAAGGTCTGGGGAATACAAGTCTGTTTTAACATTTCTCAAAAAATCCCAAGAATCTTTAAGGACAATGTCCCCAGTATAGGACAAAACCTTCAGTTTGTCATCAACAAATTTGGCCAAAGGTGTAGTAATGGACCCCTCTGCTGAAACAATAAGCCTCAATGGCACCCAAAACCCCAAGGATCCACCATTGAGGCTTATTGTTTCAGCAGAGGGGTCCATTACTACACCTTTGGCCAAATTTGTTGATGACAAACTGAAGGTTTTGTCCTATACTGGGGACATTGTCAAAGATTTGGGATTTTTGAGAAATGTTAAAACAGACTTGTATTCCCAGACCTTTTTGTTACTTTGATATAGTGGACCTATTTGGTTCCATTCCACAGATAGGTCTTTATGGTGGAACAGGCAATGATAGACAACTGTACATTTTCTCACATTGATTTTAACAATTGTCTTTATTTATGGAAATTATTCTGAAAACAATTACATGTACTTTCAGGGGAATTTTTCAGACAAAATAAAGGAGTTATGGTGCCAAATGTGCAACATATGCTAACATTGTTTTGAATTGGTGGAAATATTCATTTTGAATTGTCCATTTTCCCAATGTTGGTCTATGTATAAGAGATTTTGGACGATATATGTATTTTTGGATAGACACCAAGGATAAATTTTACGAATTTTTGGACTATTTAAAAGGTACGACCAACTTTTAGATTTTACATTTGAGGTAAACACAGAACAGTTGGTCTATTTGGATATTACACAAAAATTAGATAAGGTTTCTTCTAGTATCCATCGGAAGAAAACTTTTCCAATTCATATCTCCACAAAAGTGCCCATCCTTACTTTCAAAAGAAAATTTGGTGAAGGGTCAACTTGTTAGGTCAGAATGACCTCTGATGACCAAGAATTCTTAAAAGAATGCAATAATGTTTGTCATATGTTGCAGATAGGGTTATCCTAGGTCCTTACTTGATGGTGCTTATTAGAAGTGGTTCAGGAAGGCATAACAGATTTGCCCCTATTCTAGGACAGAGTTTGCCCGCTCCCACTACTGACCTTGATAACAAGAAACCCACCCTACGATAGAGCCTACATACTTGACTATACAGGTGATTCAGCACCTATCAAGGAGGTGATTTCAGAGAATGGACAAGATTTGTCCAAATTACAGATTTACCCTTGAAGAACAATAGCCCTTTAAGATTTATTTATCGGAAAGACACTAATTTCAAACAAATTTTTGAATACGGAGGTTCTAAAGTTAAGAATATTGGTCCACGTGGGTGGGAACATACAAATGTGGTTTTGTTCCCAATGCCCCAGGGTGAACAATAGAAAGGAGATTTTTAGAAGCTAGGAATACAACACTCACGGTAGGGGTGTACATTTAATTGCAACAGTTATGGCATTGTATATTTAGCAACATGCAACTCTTGCACTTCCTTTATGTGGGAAAACAGAAAGGAAATTGAGATGTCATTTATGAACATTTGTATGAAATTAAAAAACAGAATACGAAGAATGCATTGTTCAGACATCAAATTTCTTGCCCACAAGCTGTTTTTTCTTTTTTTGTGTTGGATTCTGTACCCAAGGATATAAGGGGTGGACTATGAAGATAGATTGAATATAAAGAGTTATACTGGCAAATAGTATTAGATTGTAACAAATTTCCAGGTTTAAATGACTATTTGTCTATTAAGCCAGTTTTAAAACTCAGATCAGCAAAGTTGTAAGTTATATGTATTTACAGAACTAATCCACTAGATGGCAACATTTTCCATTTCTCATACAAATACACATTTTGCAATTAAAATAGGACAATGTTTTTTAACAATAGTGCTTTTAATTAGTAATATGCAATAAAAGAATGCATTTTAAATTTAAACATGTTTACCTTACACATATTGGTAATTCAAATGTTTTGTTTTAATCAAAAACCTTTAAGGCTATTGTATAAGTTTTTATAAAAATGTTTGCAAGTTCAAACTATGTTTTAAATTCTTTGGATTAATTACTTTTACTAATTGACAATCAACTGTATTAATTTTGTTAATTGGAAGGGGTATAAAACTGGTTAGGACCTTAATCAAGTGTTTTATGCCTATTCTGACGAAGATAGTTGATCGAAAACGTATTTTGGATTTCCAGCGTTATTTATTGTGTTTAATAAACGGAGTTTGGTGGAGTGCGAGCTTCCCTTGTGGTGTCTTTGGCAATATTTCAGTATATATATTAAAACCTTTTATTTTGGAATTATATTGGATTGCCAAAGAAAAAGGTTCTATCACTTAATCAAATAAAATTGGAGACATCGGGCAACCCTGCTTGGTGTCTTTAGTAATTTTAATTGATTCTGACATAAATGGTCCTAATTTTACATAGGCTAGATTATTATTATAGATTTTTTTTATAAAAGTAATACATTGAATAGGGAACTTATATGATTCAATAATTTTAAAAAGAAAATTCCAATTTAAAGAGTCAAAGGCTTTTTCAATATCGAGGGTGATTATAAGTGCTTCTTGATTATCTCTATTCAGGATATCTATGGTGGTCAGGATTCTTTGAATGTTATCTTGGGTATGTCTGTTATAAATAACTCCTGTTTGATCTTCAGTGATGAGATATGTTAGTGATTTCTTAAATCTGTTGACTAGGATAGACATTAAAATTTTATAATCATTATTAATCAAAGAGATTGGTCTATATGAACTGCAGAAATGAGAATCTTTATTTTCTTTTAGTATAGGCATAATTAATGAGTATCTCCATGAAGGTGGAATTACACCTTGTAAGTACAATTCATTCAAAGCTTTATGTAAAATTGATATAGCCGAAGATGGTAGAAGCTTGTATATTTCATTAATAATACCATCTATGCCTGGTGATTTGTTGCTTTTGCTTTCTTTAATTTTTTCATTAATTTCCTTTAGGGAAATTTGTTTCTGAATTTCATTAATTACATTTTCTGGTAAGTTTTTTAATTTAGAAAAGTCCAGGCCATGGTCTGAGATATTTTGTTGAGAATCTTTGTTTTTGTATTGTTCTGAGAAGTGATATTTAAAAGCATCCAGAATATCACTTATGTCAGAGACTTTTTTTATTATTCCTCCCTTCATGAATCACACACTCACAATATTATTTTCAATAAAATTTCTTTTTACTCTTAATTCTAGATTACGCATATACTTTGGAGATGTAGAGTAAGAATTTCACATTACTTTTTTATGGCTATATTAGTTTTGTGGGTTAAAATGTCATTTTTTTTTATTTAAAGATTCAATTTCCTTTTTCTTATTTGAGGAAGGTCTTGTATTGTCATTATTAACTAATACAATTTGTTTCTGTATGTTAGTTAGTTCAGACTCACATGCCTTTGTTTTATTATTAAACCATGTAATAGTTTTACCATATAAATAAGCTTTCAGGGAGTCCCATAGAATTACTACGTTTACCTTACTATTTAGGTTTGTATCTAGGAAGAATTTATTTCTGTGTCTAACCAAGGTTTGAATTGTTTTAATGTGGTTATATAGGCTGGGATTCTTTTAGTAAAAGATAACTTCTTAAAATCTGTTTGTATATTAAAATGAGTGCATTATGATCAGACATAGGGCACGGGGTTATTGTAAAGTATGATATTTTTGTGTTTAGATACTGGGATTTAAAAACCCAGCCACTGGGGATGTACAAGCCAGTGCATTTCTTTGTGCCGGTCCCAAGCCCGGATAAATGGGGAGGGTTGCGTCAGGAATGGCATCTGGCGTAAAACTTCACCAAATAAATTCCATGTGGACACCAGTAAATATTTCCATACCAGATCGGTCGAGGCCCGGGTTAACAACGACTGCCACCGGTAATGTTAGCCAACAGGGTGCTGGCGGAAATTGGGCTACTGTTGGCCGAAGGAGGAGAAGAGGCGGAAGGCATGGCCGAATGCAGGAAGAGAGGAGAAAGGCTAGAACTGTGGTAGTGAGGGTGAGAACTTTGAATGTTGGCAGTATGACTGGTATAGGGAAAGAGCTAGCTGATATGATTGACAGAAGGAAGGTTGGTATATTGTGTGTGCAAGAGACCAGATGGATGGGGAGTAAGGCTAGGTGTATCGGAGGTGGGTTCAAATTGTTTTACCATGGTGTGGATGGCAGGGGAAATGGCATATGGGGTTATTCTGAAGGAACAGTATTCTAAGAGTGTTTTGGAGGTGAAAAGAGTGTCGGATAGAGTGATGTTTATGAAGCTGGAAATTGATGGTGTAATGATGAATGTTGTTAGTGAATATGCTCCACAAGTTGGGTGTGCAATGGATGAGAAAGAAAAAATTTGGAGTGAATTGGATTAAGTGGTGATGTCTGTACCCAAGGGTGAGAGAGTGGTGATTGGAGCAGATTTCAATGGGCATGTTGGTGAAGGGAACAGAGCGAATGAGGAAGTGATGGGTAGGTATGGTGTTAAACAAAGGAATGCAGAAGGTCAAATGGTAGTGGATTTTGCGAAAAGGATGGACATGGCTTTGGTGAATACGTATTTTAACAAGAGGGAGGAGCATAGGGTGACATACAAGAGTGGAGAAAGATGCACACAGGTGGATTATATCTTATGTAGGAGGGCCAGTTTGATGGAGATTGGAGACTGTAATGTGGTGACCGGGGAAAGTGTAGTTAGGCAGCATAGGATGGTGCTTTGTAGGATGACGTTGGTGATCAAGAAGACGAGGAGGAGTGTGAGGGCAGCACCAAGGATCAAATGGTGGAAATTGAAAAAGGGTAATTGTGAGGTGGAGTTCAGGGATGAGTTAAGACAGGTACTGTGTGGCAGTGAAGAGTTACCAAATAGCTGGGTAACTACAGCAAAGCTAGTAAGGGAGACAGCTAGAAAGGTGCTTGGTATGATGTCTGGACAGAGGAAGAACGACAAGGAGACATGGTGGTGGAATGAGGAAGTACAATAGAGTATACAGAGAAAGAGGTTGGCAAAGAAGAAGTGGGATTGTCAGAGAGATGAAGAAAGTAGACAGGAGTATAAGGAGTTGAGGTGCATGGCAAAGAGAGAGGTGACGAAGGATAAGGCATATGAAGAGTTGTATGAAAGGTTGGACACTAAGGAGGGAGAAAAGGACCTGTACCGATTGGCTAGACAGAGGGACCGAGCTAGGAAAGATGTACAGCAGGTAAAGGTGATAAAAGATAATGAGGGAAACATACTCACAAGCGAGGAGAGTGTGTTGAGGAGATGGAAAGAGTACTTTGAGGGGTTGATGAATGAAGAGAATGAGAGGGAGAGAAGGTTGGATGATGTAGGGATAGTGAATGATGAAGTACAATGGATTAGCAAGGAGGAAGTAAGGATAGCTATGAAGAGGATGAAGAATGGAAAGGCTGTTGGCCCAGATGACATACCTGTGGAAGCATGGAGGTGTTTAGGTGAAATGGCAGTGGAGTTTTTAACCAAATTGTTTAATGAAATCTTGGAAAGTGAGAGGATGCTTGAGGAATGGAGAAAATGTGTTTTGGTACCAATTTTTAAGAATAAGGGTGATGTGCAGAGCTGTAGTAACTACAGAGGGATTAAATTGATCAGTCACAGCATGAAGTTATGGGAAAGAGTAGTGGAAGCTAGGTTAAGAAGGGACATGATGATTAGTGATCAGCAGTATGATTTCATGCCAGGAAAGAGCACTACAGATGCAATGTTTGCTCTGAAAGTGTTGATGGAGAAGTACAGAGAATGTCAGAAGGAGTTGCATTGTGTTTTTGTAGACTTAGAGAAAGCATATGACAGGGTGCCTAGAGAGGAGTTGTGGTATTGTATGAGGAAGTCATGAGTGTCAGAGAAGTATGTAAGAGTGGTACAGGATATGTATGAGGGTAGTGTGACAGCAGTGAGGTCTGCTGTGGGAGTGACGGATGCGTTTAAGGTGGAGGTGAGGTTACATCAAGGATCAGCTCTGAGCCCTTTCTTATTTGCAATGGTGATGGACAGGTTGACAGACGAGATCAGACAGGAGTCCCTGTGGACTATGATGTTTGCAGATGACATTGTGATCTGTAGTGAGAGTAGGGAACAGGTGGAGGAGACCCTGGAGAGATGGATATATGCTCTAGAGAGAAGAGGAATGAAGGTCAGCAGGACTAAGACAGAATATATGTGTGTGAATGAGAGGGAGGATAGAGGAATGGTGAGGATGCAAGGAGTAGAGGTGGCGAAGGTGAATGAGTTTAAATACTTGGGGTCAATAGTTCAGAGTAATGGTAAGTGTGGAAGAGAGGTGAAGAAGAGAGTACAGGCAGGATGGAGTGGGTGGAGAAGAGTGTCAGGAGGGACTTGTGACAGACAAGTACCTGTAAGAGTGAAAGGGAAGGTCTACAAGAGGGTAGTGAGACCAGCTATGTTATATGGGTTGGAGACAGTGGCATTGACAAAAAGGCAGGAGTTTGAGCTGGATGTGGCAGAGTTAAAGATGTTAAGATTTGCACTGGGTGTGATGAGGGTGGACAGGATTAGGAATAAGTATATTAGAGGGTCAGCCCATGTTGGAAGGTTTGGAGACAAAGCCAGAGAGACAAGATTACATTGGTTTGGACATGTGCTGAGGAGGGATGCTGAGTATATTGGGAAAAAGATGCTAAGGATGAAGCTACCAGGTAACAGGAAAAGAGGAAGGCCTAAGATAAGGTTTATGGATGTGGTGAGAGAGGACATGCAGGTGGTTGGTGTGACAGAGCAAGATGCAGAGGACAGGAAGAAATGGAAACAGGTGATCCGCTGTGGTGACCCCTAATGGGAAGAGCCGAAAGAAGATGATGAGATACTGGGATTTAAAAATTTTATCAATTCTAGTCTGAGTCTTGTGTCTAAAATCACTGTGACAGAATTCTAGTGAGCTATCATTTTTAAGATAAAATAAATCATATAACTGTAAATTACCAATCCATTTTTTAAGATATTTCCCTATAGAGGTAATACAAAAGGCTCTTTTGTTAGAGGTTTCTGAATCATTAAATAGACAGTTAAAGTCTCCCTCTAGAATCAGACTACCTTTAATATTTTTAATAATACATTCTAAGTGTTTTTTAAGTGTTTTTACTCCAATTCCAGGAAACCAATAAGCATTAACTAATGTCCAGATTCTGTTATTAAATTTTATTATTATGATTGATAGAAGACCCTCCTTATCTTCATAATTGTAGATAACTTGAGGAGAGATAATGTTTTTCTTCCACAGTGTTACGACTCCTCTAGTTTTTTTAGTGTGTGAAGAATTAGATAGCTTTAAGTATTCATTAGGGTTACAAATAAAGCTATCATTTGTTTTAAAATGAATTTTTTGTAGAAAAACTACTTGTGCTTTGTTTAATTTCAAGTATTTTAATAGATTTAATCTTTTCTTTGGGTTATTTAAGCCATTGACATTCAAAGAAAGAAAGGTCAAATCCATCTTATTTACTCAGAAATTAAGAGTGGTAAAATGATATAATAGTAAACAATTATATTATTTAATTCTTTTGTATCCTTCTTAAAAAGGTCATATTCTGATGATAAATTGCTTATTCCCACTAATAAATAAAATTTTAATTTAGATTGAGGCCTGCAAAAGTAAAAAAATTTGTTTAAAAAAGTTATTAAACTTTAGTAAAACCTTTAACTGACATGGAATGTAAACCGTTCCTAATCTGACAAAATAAAAATATCCAGTCAGATTAATCATCATAATAGTTACATGACTGATAATGAATAGGCAAATTTGTATCAAGGCAATTCTAGGCTAGAATTAAGTCAAATTGTGATTACTTCCAGAGAAACTTTAGTTCACTCCGTTTTTATTGTAAAAGTAACAATGCTAGTATAATTCAGTTAAATGTTGACCTAATAAGCATCATATCAGCCAAATATATTAATGGTTGAAGAGGCAGTACCAGTGCATTCTAATATCATTTCATTATATCTGCTGATAATTAAAATTTTCTTAAATATGTCTATGGTAACAAGAGTAAAGATGTGTTGTCATTACCTGTCATAAAGCAAAATGATAAAATAAATAAACCAAAACATTTTGCCTCTTTTGTTATGGGGAGCAACTGTGAATAAGTAATAAAATGCCTGTAATATCTCCTTATATGACTGCAGCTCAACATTAAGTTCTTATGTGTATTTATCAACATACACTGTAAAGTATGGTACAAAGGGAGGTGTAACAAAACATAAGTTTTGACCATCTCGAGAATATGAGCTAGAGCTATGTTTTGAGTTTGTTATGAAGAGTCATATAGAAGCATTCAATGACTAATAAGTGGTTACACAGTTGCATCTGCATGTTATTCTCAATGTTAGCGTGACAAGAATTTGTTTTAAGAAACAAGGTATAAAGATTTGATACTAGGAATCAGAACTTTAATGAAACACTCTATCTGTATCTTCCTGACAGAGAGACAGAAACACAAAATGCAGATTATCTAGAACAATATGATATATAACAACGGTTTGTGTGTAAAAAGTCAAACAACAAAGTAGCTTCTATCAAATTTTATCTTGACAAATTGTCTTTCACTAGTAGTGTTAATATCATGTTGCTACTCTTTACATACGTTTGTCACTAGTGATCAATTGCTTGTAGATGATAATGCTTGTAGGAAATCCACTGTTCATTAATAGAATCAAATCTATATGTTCATTAGTTTTCATTAACTGAATATCATAGTAAGCATGAATGAAGACACAAGGAAGTAGTATGTGAGAATACTAGTTCTGGCAATATGGGAGACCAGATCGTTTATTTGTCTAGTTTATCTATTCTTTCAAATATCTGTAGTATTTCAGTAAATCTGAAATTATGTCATCTTTAATTAGCATAGGGCCACCTTAGTTTCCATAGAGACTGATTGACAAGCAGAAGTTTTATTTTCCTATTAACTGTTCTAAGTTATGTCATAATGTCTGAATACCATTTTATGCTAATTTTCATTAACACAGTAGTAACTGTCCAAGACCAGTATAATATCTGTAAGCATTAGCTTATATAAAACATATTAACGTTAGGCAAAATACTCATGTGGGAATCTATCAATGATATCATTGCCTCTATATGTATTATCTGAACAATCTAAGCTAATCTAAGAAGATGCTTACATTTTCCCATATGGAATCCTTTCAAAGAATGTAATTTTAGGTTGGCAAAACGCATTAAGCATCCAAATAAATGTTAAAATTAGATAGATGTTTCAATGATGTCCAGCATCACCACTAAACTATTTTAATCCCAAACAACATCTCTTAAAATAAATCATGTATCATCCCTAATAAAAAAGTTTTTTTGTGAGTATTAAAGACATAGACAATCAAACAATGTAAGCTGCTTGTCTGTTCCATAAAGCGACAATAGGGAATAGAAAAACAAATACGGGAAAATACATTATTTGACTAGGTTCTCAGTCAAGTCAAACCTTGTTCATATCAGTGTTAAACCCAAGCCACTACTGCATGCACACATCTTCAAGGGTCTCCTCTAAGACTATCCATGATGTCTAATGTGTTATGAATAACAAGTATTAACCACTTTCAGGCAATATTTATAGGCTGTTAAAAGCGTGACACTAAAAGTGTATTTTAGTATTTAACAAGAAAGTGGAAGGGGAACTATTAGACAGAGAGCCATCTTTTTTTTCATGGTTCACTCTACTACTGTGAAGCATTGTCTTTAATCTGTTTAGAACTAGAGTGTAATTACTCTTATATTTTTGAGCATCAGCTGTTTGTTTTTGCGATGGTGTTTAAAATGTAAGGATAGACCGACTTTCTCTTTTTTCTTTCCCCTCTGTCTCTCCAAGGATTACAGCTTTCTTCTTTTTTTTTTCCTCTCTTCCTCCCTCTCCCCTTTTCTCTCTATCCCTCAAAACATTTTAACCATTTCAGTCTATAGTTATAGCTTGCCCACATCTGTTCGACGTGTTGCTTTACAGAAGGATTGCCAATTCGAAGCAGTAGGGAAAATAAACTGCTTTTTTTTAAATAACGCTCGAGAGTGATGTTTTGTGTGGGAAGCAGTAACTGTCAGCTCAGAATGTTGAAACGCTAATTTATATAAAAAAAAGCATTTACAAGGGAAAAGAAATCTGTGTTTTGTTTAAACCACGTACTTTATTAAACATTTTGAAAGAACTCAAACAAAAGTACAATTTGTCAGACATGCCCAGAACCAGACTTTGAGGGTGAACATTACAGGTTCATAATCATATCTAGGTTCATAATCATATTATACACATTTTAACCCTGTTAAAAGACGTTGAGGTCTAAAAAGAGAAAAAAAAAGTGCATGTGAACAAAGCCTAACTGATTTTACATTTCCAGCATACTTAGCAATTATACCTGGTTAAGAGAGAAGTACTAGTAATTTAAACTGTATATTTTACTGATAAAGTAAATAAAGGAATATTCACAAATAAAGTGATGGTACATACTTATTTAGATGTTCATGGATATTTTATCATTAAGTTTGGTCTTTGAGAGAATTAGAGAGTCCAGCACTTTTAAAACCAGTCTTCGACTTCATTTTTACAGCCATCCAATTATTTTTCTCAAAAGATCTTTTAAGAGTTGTAGATGGTGACCAGTCCATACCTTCTGGAATTGTAATAATGTTTTTATTTTGGATGAATGAGACTGCTTCTTTAATATTATTGAAAGACCTCATTTCATTCTGATGAAAGATTTTGATTTTAGCCAGGTAGACAAGTTGTGCTTTGATTTTATTTTGCTTTAACAGTTTTACCAGTGGCCAGGAACTCTTTCTCATTTCCAGGACTCTCATGTAATAATCATTATCAAATCTTATTTGGTTACCTTTGAATTACAAGGGACTTTTTCTCCATTCTGTTTTTAGTATTAGTTCATTGTCTAAGAAGGAGAGAAACTTCATAACTATGGATCTTGGGGAAACATTTGGAGAAGAAGGAATAGGTTTCCTAATGGCTCTGTGTGCTCTTTCAAGCCCGTAGGACAAGCCTTCTTTTAAGTCTAAAAAAATCAGGTAGCCAGGAATTTAAAAAATAAATGATGTCTTCCCCTTTTGTTTCTAAAGGAAGACCAACAATTCTAATATTTGTTCTCCTTTCTCTATTTTCAACATCATCTACTTTATCAGCCAGTTATTTTGTTGCAAGATGAATTCACAGTGGGATTCATCTTCTTTAAGCCTTCCATCTATATCACTGAGTGAGGTTTCAATGTCCAGAATTTTAGACTGTAGTTGCTGGAGGATCTCCTTCAAAACATCAGTTTGTTGACAGTTTATTTTTAAGTTTTCAAGATTGTCAGTGAATCTATCCATCTTTAAGGACAGTTCCTGGAGAGTGGTAGATATAGACGAAATTTATTTTTTTAGTGAGTTGTCAGAATGTGAGGATTTTGAATTTCTCATCTCTGTTCAGGTGAATAATCATCAACTTTGACAGGAAATTCTTTAAGAAAACGCTTCAAAGTTGTACATCCAGTAGATTACAGGTTCTAAAGCAGATTGCTCAACTTTTAGAGAGTAGATAATAGAATTTTAATTAATAATTTCCCTGTTTTCTAGTAACTGATGTGGAGCTCAAGAAAAAAGCTGTTACCAGTTGGCCATCTAGGCTCCGCCCCATGACCCTAGTTTTTTATTGATGGTTTTGATCGATTGGTTTACATGTAGGTCGAATTTTAGATTATCTATAATGACACCTAATAGTTTTGAAGAGGGACGGGGAGATTAATGTGCCATCATTTGCAATTATGGTAAAGGTAAAAGCAGGAGACCTTTGTGTTAGTGAGAGTAACAGCATTTTAGTTTTTTTGGGATTTAGTATCAAACGACGTTCAGAAAGCCAGTTTTCTATAGTGTTAAAGGTGGACTGGGTAGCAGACCATAAGTCTGTTGGAGATGTGGCGGAGCAGATTAGGGTGGAGTCATCAGCATATTGGATACAGCTGACTTTAGGGATGACAGTATGCAGGTCATTAATGAAGATGGAAAACAGCAGGGGCCCTAGTATAGAGCCTTGTGGTACTCCAAGGGTGTTGGGTAGTAGGTTATAGAGTTTGTTCTGCCAAAGAACAGCCTGCTGTCTCCCATTCAGGTAGGATGTAAACCGTTGAAGGGCCTTAGTATCAATATATATATATATATATATATATATATATATATATATATATAGATATGATAAAGCTATATATATATATATAAACACAACAAATAAATATATGACCAAAGGCACCATTAATGGGGGGAGGGGGCCTAAATTAAGTACCTCTTGTAATTATTGATATCATCCCCTCCTTCACAGCTGAACAGATCTGCCTTACAACACAATGCCAACACTTGCAAGTCTCATACCCAGGACCCTACACAACATAAACCAAAAAAGAGAGCACTGGACAGCCATCAAACTTTTGCAGGTGATGGCTGTCCAGTGCTCTCTTTTTGGGTTTATAGTTGTGGTTTGAGCACTTTTCCACTTTTGGATTTATTGTTCGTTATATTTGAGGATGGATGGGCTTATTGTTGAACCCAAAGCTATTTCAGTTGGAAATAGTGGTTGCAGGGCATTGGAAACCCTGGTTTGACAGATGACACAGTTAGTAGATTTACTGGAGCCGATTTGCCATTCTCTCTTTAAGGTCCGCCCCCGAATCTACAATTCTAGGAAACTAGGAGGCGGGACCTTCAGTGGGTAACATTGATGGTTACAAGAGTAAATGTGGTGATGGAGGATGTGGTTCTCAAAAAACAGTTTTGTTTGATCCTAAATGAACACTGGAGCTTTTAAAAGATGGAGAAGTGATCTCAGGGGGTTACATTAATGAAGCAGAAGACATGGATGAAGTGGCTGAAGTTAGAGGTGACTGTGATTCTGATTTTGGTCTAACTAATAATGCTTTATCTAACCCTATTGACTTAGAGGTATGGTTAAACGCAAGCGTTTCTTTTGACAGTACTGCTCAAACTATTGGTGTAGTGTATGCAGATACATATGCCAACAATATGAACAAATTAAATGACTTGTTGTATAAATTCAAAGTTTTAAGTGTGGATAATGCTTACCTCAATGACTGTTTATGGAAGAAAATTGTACCGAAAGGTCTGAGGGTGTATAGATATCCGAACAATGTGGTAGAAGGTTCAGATTTTCATAAGGATTTACTTATAATTTGTGAAAACTGTGGTTTTAATATTTTGCATGCTATAATTAAACAAAATGACAAGACTATGGTTAACCTGAATGAAAAGATTAATAGAATCAATGACTGTTTATTATGTGATTTGATATTTACTGTTGAAAAAGAAAAAAAAGAAGTATTTTGATTTAAGAAAGCAAATTGATGACAGAATCAACGTCATTATTAATAGGAAAAAAAACGTAAAATGTTAAGGGATGTATCTGAATATGAACAAAACACACACTATCCCAGACCCAGGAGTTTTATAGATCCTTCTAACATTGATCATGATTCGTTTAGGGTTAGACCTACTGAGGGGATTAGTAACACCAGTCATTATCAGGGGGACATGCGGGTTGAGGCTAATGAAGATAGAGACTATGGTCCCGGCGATATCGCTGACCTTTTAGGGTATCTACCTCTTCGGAGGTCTGAGAGATTGATGAACAAAACCACCTACCATTGGGGGAACTGGAATGGGTGGAACAACAGAGGGGGATACCAGAAGTATTGAAAGAGGACCCTCCACATGGGGATGTTTTGGACGTACTTGGTCCAGAATCTGATGGAACGGTTTCCAGTGATACTATGCTTACCTTTAAGGGGTACACTATTTTTAATTACAGTAATCTGGATATTACTGAAGAATTTTTTAGTTTATTTACAAAAGGTTTTAAATTTGTGCCAAGAAAGAAGTGTGACATTAGCAAAGTTTTAATTGATCTTAAAATGTTTGTCCGGAAGAAAAATATGGAATTAATTTTTAAACAAACTAGTGGAGGGGACGGCACTCTTAGGAGAAAGAGTACATGGAATCCTCCACTACACCCACAGCTAAAGAATTTTGAATGCCTGGTAGAGAATAGATTCAGGAAGGAATTGGCAAACAATACTGTTTGGTCAAATTTATCCAAGGAGGAAAACTATGTTTTGAATACATTAAAAGAAAATAAGTTTATTAGGGTTATGAAGCCGGACAAGGGTGGAGGTACTGTTATTATGGATTCCATAATATATGAAAGCAAAATGATGGCACTTTTACAGGATGAGGATAAATATTCTAAAGTTTCCTTAAACAAAATCAATACTGCTTATAGGAAAATATTTATTATTTTAAATGATTTATTATTGGAGGGTACTATTGATATGGACACGTTCAATTTTTTATTTAACAAGGAGGCTAGAGTCCCAAGTATTTTTAGTATTCCTAAGACCCACAAGAATGTATTAGACCCACCAATGAGACCAATTGTGGCAGCTAGCCAATCTGCCACTGCTGCAATAGCTAAATATTTAGACATAAAGTTAAAAGACATCTCCTTGAATTCCCAAAACACACTTAAGGATTCCTGGGATTTTCTTAGGAAGGTAAAAAATTATTTGTTTTCCGATCAAGTTATGTTTGCAACAATTGATGTGGTCGATTTGTTTACATCCATCTCTCATGTTGAAGCATTGGAATTTTTAACAGAGGGTCTTAGGAGTTGTGGTAAGTTTAATGATAGGGACATTTACTTGATTAACACCCTGATGGAAACAGTACTAAAAAACAATTTTCTTTGCTTTGAAGGAGAGTTTTTTCGCCAAGAGAAAGGGGTAGCAATGGGTGCAAAGTGTGCGCCGACTCATGCTAACCTGGTACTTGCATGGTGGGAACCTAACTATATTTTCCATTCCACATACAAAAAAACTGTGTTTTATATTGTCAGTTTTTGGGTGATATTTGCATTTTGTGGAGTGGAGGGATGGACAAGTTTAGTGAATTCATGCAATATATTACCTCTACTACTAAGTTTTTGAAATTCACTTATAAATGTGGATTTGATTCTATTGATTACTTGGATGTTAAGATTACCAAGGACAAGTAAAATAAAAAATTTAAATCTGAGGTTTATAGGAAAGATACATATTGCAATTCATTCCTCCATTTCCATTTGCCCAAAAGAAAAGTATTGTTAAAGGTCAGCTAGTCAGGGGTAGAAGGATGACCTAGATTTTTCAAAAGAGGTGTATCTTTTGGAGAAAATATTTTTAGAAAGGAGTTATCCTGCCTGTATGGTTTAGAAAATTGTTTATGAGGTGACTTCACACAGGCATAATAGATTTGCACCAATACTAGGTGTTGAAGAGATTAAAACAGGGGGTGACATGACCACAAGTAAAAATTCTGGTTACGAAAATATTGTAGTGGTTGACTACAATGGGGACAGTAACATTATTATAGAATCCTTCAAGGATAAATGGGGGAGATTCAGTGCCTTTTCAGATTTGGACCTTTACTTCGGGACACCTATTAAATTTGTTTTTAGGAAAGGAAGAAGCATAAAGAACATATTAGAAAGTTATGGTTCTGGCAGAAGGAACGCCAAAAGAGTGGGAACTTACAAGTGTGGAGCTTTCCCACAATGTCCCCATATTCTCAATAAATCAGAGGTATACATTATTAGTCATAATAAAAATATTTCTGCAACGGTTTATAGTAATTGTTAACCAAAAGGCGTAGTATACCTTGTGAAATGCGAGAATTGTGAATGTTTCTATGTGGGGAAAACTGAGCTACATTAAAAAGGGTAATGTAAAGAATGCCCTTTTAAACATAGTGAGACTAGTGGACACACATCATTTAAATTTTTTGTCATAGAGGTGGTCTTAAAGGATGCGAGAGGGGGACCATGGGAAACACAACTGGGTTATCGAGAGGTCTATTGGCAGTTAATTTTAGAAGCCAATAAGTGGCCTGGGTTAAACAACATGATATCCCTGGCACCAGTTTTAAAGTTGCGGGCTGCCAAATTGTAAGTTCTGTATCTAACAACATACATTTATTAGTTTATTGAAAATGCATTTACATACTTTTATATGTTTTTATATACTTCAGTATTATTTATTGATTATTATACATATTTTTACAGAGCTGTCCTACTGCACATTTCAGAAGGTTTTAAGATTTTTATTAAATATTTATATGTAAGACCTGTATTCACAACACCTTTTATTTAAAAACATCTTTCATGTGAAGGGTTTACCCTCAGGAAGGTGGTTTTAGGTGTTTATTTTGTAGGTTCAAAATGTCATTTTTATTATTATTATTACTGGTATTTATTGTTAAGCACTTCTTCTTTATATAATACAATATATCCTTAGTGATATGCTTTCATTTTGGTTAGGTCAGTTGACAGAAACAAGTTACTAATATATTTTTATTTTTGTTTTAACCCTTGACCTGAGGTACGATTTTAGAATTTACAACAGGGTCTATTAATCACAATTTTTAGAGTGTATTCTGCATTTTAGGTTTATATACACATTACACTGCACAATTAATTATTTATTTTTTATATTTTTCTAACTTTTCATGTTGAATGTTCTAGTAATTGGTGTTAATTAATTTATTGTTAGTGTTGATTGTATGCAATTAATGTAATTGAGCACCTTATTTAATGTTGAAATTTGTTATTGGGCTGTATTCTGATGCAGTTACGGATGAAAACGTACTGTTTTTTGATTTCTAATTTGTGCCTAGTGTTCTTTTGTGGTTGCTGTGTCATTAAAAACTTTTGCGGGTGACGGCGGTCCAGTGCTCTCTTTTTTGGCTTACAGTTGTATTTTGAGCACTTTTCCTCTTTTGGATGTATTGTTCCCTACACAACATAGCCACAAGAAGTTAACAGCAATCCATCTCAGCTGTACAATGTCAGGATGATATCAATAACATATCATGCAGAACAGTCTGTCTACCATAGGGAATGTACAATGTGGAAGCAGTAAACATTCCAATGATATATACACACACACACACACACACACACACACACACATGTATATATATATATATATATATATATATATATATATATATATATATATATATATATATACACATACACACACATATACATATATTACTAAGTATAGACATGTATAGGAAGATACATATTTAGAGGGTGCACAGCATATTGAACAGTCAATATTCCTACAGTTGCCACCTTTTAAAATGGACAGTGTTTGATTCTCTCATACAAAAGACAATTATTGCATGAAACATATACCCACAGAGAATTCAAAGGATATGACACCACACACAGGTTTGCATACATAGAAATGCTTATTTGTGTACTATTTCAGTTGTATATGACATTTCATATAGCATTTAGGTGTTTGAAATGCATAGTAACTGAGTAAAGCAACTCTCAAATAAAACATTTTATATTGTAATCTGAAAGCATAACATATGTTGATGTCCAGGCCAAGGCCTTCAAGTAGTACAACAGTAAAGAAACACTGGCCTGGAAGAGAAGAATCAATCTACACTAATTAATTACACATATAGTTCAGAATCCTCCAATTGCACTCTGTACTCAACCCCTAGAGGGGAAAGAATTAAGTTGTCACAATGAAAATGTATCTCTTACATAACAATGCTTAACTAAAAACAACACTATCACACTGATAGACAGAACTGTCTGTAAGACAGTAAGCACTAGCCCACCACTGTTCCCATGATGAAGTGTATGAAAATGTACAGCCATATACCTTAAGGTGTCTTACTACTGATATTCCTTATATGTTGTAACAGCCTAGGTTATAAATGGTACATACCCCTCCCTCATATAATGACTTACAAGGGCATATAACAGTTTTACATACACTGACTTCTGGACTGTACAAGGTCACACATGTTTTGTCCAGCTGTAGCCCACATATATATCAACCCTACCCCACAATATGTGTGGGAGTCCGCAACATCAGTGGAATGATAGCAGGAATGTCAGCACTAAATAATGATAGGCCACTACTTAACAACCTCTTACTGCATGACATATGGACAAAGCCTAGTATATAGGTGGAGGATAGAGGCTGGAACACAGGGCCATATTTGAAATATTGTTGTTATACACTGTGAAAGTTGCTAGTGTTACAGGATTGGTTGCAACATACCCTTATTCAGGAATATGAAGTCAGAAACACAAATGGATGTAGCCATGTACTGATAGCACTCAAAAGACAGAATGCCACTGCTATATCAGGGACAAGACCTGTGTGGTGTACAGTGAAAAGACAAAACATAACAGCCAATCCTCTGGCCATCATGTGGATAGGCCCACAGTTGAGATCTATGCAGACAGACTGCAATCCATGCTAAACTAGCATATACACACAAACCCTGTAAAACTAGTGATATACAATGCATATAACAACATTTCTCACACTGTCTGTAGGTCTGGAACTTTTTACAAATATGTAGTTGGCCTGTGTCTGCAAGTCCGTTTGTAAGAGGTATTGCTACCTGCTGTCTGTAACACTGCTACCCACACACAGGAAGTATGTCTTCCATACAGGAAAGGTAAAGGGACAACACCCACATGATGTAATAATTTATAGTAGTGGGTTTCCATGACAGTGGTAATTGGAAGTACTACACAGCTGGCTGCATGCAACTAGCAAGTGGTGAACACTGATTGGTGCAGAGGCAATCACCTGATCATGTACATCACCTACAAAATGGATGCTGCAATCTATTCAAAGCAGCTCAATCCCTGTAGTGGAGAGAGAGAGAGAGAGAGAGAGAGAGAGAGAGAGAGAGAGAGAGAGAGAAACAAACAAACAGGAAAACAAAACAAACAAAAAAAATATTTAAACCAGCTAAAACTACAAACCAACCCTATATAACACAGGGGACACATAAACGTGTACTCAGAAGAGAGGACAATACTACAAAAGGTATGGGAAACATATATGCATTTAATTGAATGTAGAACTTGGTCTATAATAATGGGATGGATGATGTGGAAAGATTTATATGTGCCATCACGAATTGTTGTAATGCTGTCCTGCTGAACAGCTGCTATGGACAAAGCGTCTGGCCCTGTGGGCAATGGGCCATACCTGTCAACTGTGCAGATCAGCACTGAATGACAAGATATAAGCCATCATAGTGTGTGTTCTGTACCTCAAGACATGTATATTAGTGTGGCAAATAGCTAGTGGTGGAAGTAATGCCATTATGATAGACACATGAGTTTCAGACCCCACCACTTGCAAGACAGTCATGTTAACATGAAATGTAGCATGCACAAATGCCATAGGTGTGTGATAGGCTTACGTGCAATCTGTCCCTATATATACCCCTCCAATGTTAGGCTGTGTGCACATGTGACACCTGTTTGTTTTGTAGCAAGGCAAAACAGTGCAGCTGTGGAGGAAGGAGAGTTAGAGAGTGTGGGCCTGATATTTGAATGCACCCCATATATATATATATATATATATATATATATATATATATATATATATATATATATATACATATATATGTGTCTACAGATATACAGACACACACACACACACACACACACACATATATATATATATATAAATATATATACATATATATATATATATATATATATATATATATATATATAGATATATATATACATGTATATATCGACATATATATATATAGATATATGTATATATATATATAGATATATATATATATATATATATATATACACACACACGTTATATCTACATATATACAAACACACACACACACACACACATATATATATATATATATATATATATATATATATATATATATATATATATATATATATATATATATATATATATATCTATACCTATATATATATATATATCTTCTTCTTCTTTTGGTTAGGGGTCACCACAGCAGATCAACTGTTTCCATTTTTTCCTGTCCTCTGCATCTTGCTCTCTCACACTAACCACCTGCATGTCCTCTCTCACCACATCCATAAACCTTATCTTAGGCCTTCCTCTTTTCCTGTTACCTGGTAGCTTCATCCTTAGCATCTTTTTCCCAATATACTCTGCATCCCTCCTCAGCACATGTCCAAACCAATGTAATCTTGCCTCTCTGGCTTTGTTTCCAAGCTTTCCAACCTGGGCTGACCCTCTAATATACTTATTCCTAATCCTGTCCATCCTCATCACACCCAGTGCAAATCTTAACATCTTCAACTCTGCCACGTCAAGCTCTGACTCCTGCCTTTTTGACAATGCCACTGTCTCCAACCCATATAACATAGCTGGTCTCACTACCCTCTTGTAGACCTTCCCTTTCACTCTTACTGGTACTCGTCTGTCACAAATCACTCTTGACACTCTTCTCCACCCACTCCATCCTGCCTGTACTCTCTTCTTCACCTCTCTTCCACACTCACCATTACTCTGAACTGCTGGTCCCATGTACTTAAACACATCCACCTTCGCCACCTCTACTCCCTGCATCTGCACCATTCTTCTATCCTCCCTCTCATTCACACACATATATTCTGTCTTATTCCTGCTGACCTTCATTCCTCTTCTCTCTAGAGCATATCTCCACCTCTCCAGGGTCTCCTCCACCTGTTCCCTACTCTCACTACAGATCACAATGTCATCTGTAAACATCATAGTCCACGGGGACTCTTGTCTGATCTCGTCTGTCAACCTGTCCATCACCATTGCAAATAAGAAAGGGCTCAGAGCAGATCCTTGATGTAATCCGACCTCCACCTTAAACGCATCTGTCACTCCCACCGCAGACCTCACCGCTGTCACACTACCCTCGTACATATCCTGTACCACTCTTACATACTTCTCTCTCTCTCTCTCTCTCTCTCTATATATATATATATATATATATATATATATATATATATATGTATATATATATATATATATATATATATATATATATATATATATATATATGTACACATTTCCCCTACTGTTGAATGACAGTGCTGCACAATATGTGTGAGATATATATATATATATATATATATATATATATATATATATATATATATATATATATATATATATACCCACACACACATGTATGTCTACATATATACAAACACACACACACACACACACACACACACACACACACACACACACACACACACACACACACACACACACATATATATATATATATATATATATATATATATATATATATATATATATATACACAGTAGTAAGCGGGTGCAAAATGGACAGTTATGCCTGGTGTGAAATCCATGTTGGGAGCACATTGACTTGTTTGTGAAGGTGGGATTGCTATGTTGGGGAAGGATATTAGGTATATTTGGGGAGGTAGGTTCAGTTGAAAGACAGGCAAGACAGCATACAGGGGCAGTATATGACACATGGTGGGTAAACACCCTGAATGTGGAGTGGTGTTTGGAATGTGGAAGCCCATGAGCCCCCATATGGAAACAATGGGACCAAAGTCACCACCCATGGGCAGTCACAACTGCACCTTCACAGCCCTGAAGGTGCCTGGGCTGTGGGCTGAGCAGGAGGAGCACGCGGACCCTGTGATTCTGTACTGAGGGCCTCAAGGTGGTGTAGCACATCCCCCAAGTCTCTGTGAAGGTCCCTATGCACCAGACCCTGGACCTGACTTCAGGTGACAGCATCCTGTCTGGGTGTGCTCCATCCCTTGAGGTGGTTCCATCTGAAGGTAGTGCAGGACCAGCAGATGATGAGGTCCAAGGGCAGGTCCCAGATGTGCTGTGGCCTGGCAACATGGCCAGTTGAGGAGGGAGAGGTGGCTATGCTGGGAACTGTCTTCCCAAACATGATACTGTGTCACAGTTATAGGGTTATAGGTTGGTACTAGGCTACCGGCCCTAGGTCCTATACAAGCCTAGCCAAACAATTCCCCTGATATTTCTTCCCACAGTATTTACTTCCCTGGACCCCTGTCTGGCAGGGTGACTGACGTGATCCCTGGGGTGAATTTCCTATCTCCCTTCCAATCATCAAGGTTCCTTTTGAAGAGGGCGAAGGAGGTGCTCTGCTTGACATGTATGGGCAGTCTATTCCAAAGTATGGGGAGTCTCTGGGTCAGGAACCTATCCCTCTTGCATGTTTTCCTCATTGTGATGACAAGGTTTAGAACCCTGGAGCATGTCACTCTGAGGGATTGGGATTTCTTTAAGTGGAGCATGCCCAACAGCTCAGGGTTTGACATGGCCTTGTATATTAAGCAGAGATCACCTCTGAGTAGATGATATGCCACAGAGTATAGCTGGCGTTATTTTAGATGGTCAGCATAGCGCATCTGCTTTAGGCCTGTTATACTTTTAGTGAGGTATTTCTGTGGCATTTCTAGCTGTTGCAGAGGTCTTGTGAGGTACATACAAAATGGGGCATTGTACTCAATAATGGGTCTAATGAGGGATGAGTACAGTGGGACAATTACTTTTTTTTTCTTGATGAAAAGTCCTTAGTGATGAGGTGTGCCACAAAGAATGATTTCCTGACTGTTGTGGCAATGTGGTTATCGAAGATGAGACTATTGTACACCTGTGCCCCTAAGACTCTCGTCACACTTTCGGTGTTTAGTGTACTGCCACCTATGTGGTAATTCATGGGTACATATTTTTTCCCAAAGGGGATAATTATACATTTATTCACATTAAGCTTGAGCACATGGCTCTGGCATCAAGCATCTGTTTCTGTAAGGTTGATAGGTTCATAGGTTCATAGGTAGGTACTAGGCTATCGGCCTCGGGGCCTATACAAGCCCAGCCAAAAAGGTACCCTGGCTTTTGCCACCCAAGAAAATTATTTTCCTGTGCCACTGTCGAGCAGAGCCACAGAGGTGATCCCCGGGGTGAATTTCCTATTCCCCATCCAATCATCAAGATTTTTCTTGAAGAGTGCTAATGAGGAGCTTTGTTTGATATAGATAGGTAGTTTATTCCAGAGTATGGGAAGTCTCTGGGACAGTAATCTATCCCTCCGGCATGTTCTGTTTATTGTGGTGACAAGGTTTACGTCCCTAGAGCATGTAGCTCACAGGGATTGGGATTTCTTTAAGTGGAGCATGTCCAACATCTCTGGGTTTGACATAGCTTTATATGTTAGCTAGAGATCACCTCTGAGTAGCCAATATGTGATGGAGTAGTTTTTTGAGACAGTCTGCATAGGCCATCTGTTTGAGGCTGGTAATCCTCTTTGTGAGGTATTTCTGCGGCCTTTCCAGTTGTTGTAGATGTCTTGTGAGGTACACACCAAAAGGGGCATTGTACTCTATAATAGGCCCTTTTGTAGAATATCCACATAATTTGGGGATTCAGTAATGGCTCCCATTTTGCAGTAATCTGTGAACTTTGTTAGCGAGAATCCCTTAGTGTTGACCTGTACTTCAGAGACGTAGATGCCAAACAAGAGCGGTCCCAGGACTGAACCCTGAGGTACTCCACTTGTCACTTCTCTGGAGCTGGATTTCAAGTTGGCTACTTTTAAAGTCTGGGTTCTGTCAGTAAGCCAGTTGGCAACCCATCGAGTGACATAGGGATTTATGCCCAGCTTAGTAAGTGTATCTATGATTCCAGAGTGGGGGATGGTGTTGAAGGCCTTGGCAAGGTCCATATAGGCTGTGTGGACTGCCTTACCCTCATCCACAGCTCTGGAGACTGATTGGAAGAAGTCAATAAAGTTCAGGAGACAAGATCGGCCCTTCATGAACCCAAACTGGGTGTGGTCCAGTGTTTGAAGGTTGCCAATGTCTTTGTTTATAAGTTCCATGATAATGCGTTCTATGTCCTTGCAGATTAGGCTCGTCAGACTGATGGGACAGTAGTTCCTGGGATCCAAGGTGGATCCCCCTTTGTGGAGTGGGATAACTGTAGCTGTGCACCTCTCAGTGGGCATGAAGCCTGAGGTGAGGCTATGATTAAACATGACACTTAGGTGAGGTGCCAGTTCATTTTGTAGTTCATGTAGTACGCAGCCTGGGATGTCATCTGGTCCCATGGATGCTGTATTCTTAGCTTTGGAGAGTGCTGTTTCTACCTGTGTGGCCATGAATACCGGACATATGTGGGTAGTAATAGTCGACGAATGGATGGGAGATCGTAGGTTTACCCCGGGGGTCATCTCTGTGTCACTACTAGACAGAGGCATAGTAAACTAAACCCTAAAAGGGCATAGTATTCTCATCCTAAGGGGTGGTGTAAGCCACATACACTCTGGCTAGGCTTATAAATGCCTTAGGGCAGATAGCCTAGTACGAACCTATGAACCTATTCCAGGATTATATCATACAGCATGCATAGATATCCCCATTTAAACAAAACACCAGATTTGGAGCAGTCACATAGCAAACAGAACACATGCATATATGGAACCATAGTGGCCCTTACAATGGCATGCAGGTTACATTGTTCACAACAGGCCATCAATGATAATGTTTCAACATGGAACATGACTAGAAACACATTGCAAAAATTGTTGTACAATACGATCTATGTCCCAACAGTAGGTTTGCTGTAAACATACCCGTTGAGTTGTGTGTTCAGATTATTGTTGCAGATATGATGGGGGGGGGCAGAGATGTGTAGTAACATCTATTATATCCTTGCAGTATGAGGTCCTCAGACCTTTTTTTCCTCTTAATGTCTTTCAGGCATCATGTCATGGGAATGCTTGCCAGTCTACTCCCCACAGGAGAATGAGGTGATTATAAAATACCCGGTGCAGCACTACCACACCCTGTTTGGACGTACAACCCATGATCTGCAGAAGAGGACCACTCTGTAGAATGAGCTCGTCCACAGGGTAAATGATGTTGGCCTGCATAACCATAGTTATGAGCAGGTCCAACATTGGTGCACTGACCTACTCCGCTATGCCCGGGGGGATCATGCCATCCAGCCCCCACCTGACACATGCTGAGGAGCTCCTCACCAGCCTCGGGGCACTTGCCCACTGGCAAACACAAGACCCTGTGGAGAGCATTGTGGAGGTGTGTGCTACCCACTCAATGGATGAGGATTGTGCAGGTAAGGCCACGGGGCACATCAGTAGACCACTGCTGCTTATCCATCTGCATCTGTAAAGTGTAATCATGCATATGTGAGATAAAATATATATGGTCTGTTGCTGCATTGTAGTAATAAACAGATGTGCATAATCTGTAGTATTGTGCGTTTTTACTGTTGATGTACTGTAGTGCTGCTCCCACCCTGTACCAATGCAACAGGTGTGGCTACTGATATCACATCTCTCACACATTTATGTAGGTCCCTCTGGTATACCTCTGGGGCAGCAGCCTGTAGCTGGTGAATATGGTGTTGTTTGTTCTGGTTTGCCAATACACTGACCATGTTATGGCCATGGTATTTGCTAAGCACACATTTAACACACCTACCCATAATGCATGCTGTACATGTTCACTTATTGTTGCTGTTAATTGCACTGCATCACAGTGGTCACCATGGTGGCATATCTGAAGGGTATGTAAGAGTCCTGCAATATAACTAACAACCTGTCATTCCAAGATGTGTGCACAGAGATGAACATAATGGTGGGACAAATGGCCTACAGTAGGAACATGTCTGAAACATCACCCTTAAACAGTGCCACAACAGTGTATATACCACTATTAAAATGGCAACTGTTACAAATCTACACAACAGCATATCACAATACCACATTCCACAACCCTTACAACCTGTAATGTGGTCTTAACATGAGCAATGAATATGTCCTATGGAATCCTATATTAGGACAGCAAATATGGGGAATACATACCTTAACAAACACTGGAAGCATATGTGCATACACTCCAAATAACATATTGTGGAAGCAGCTTTTGAGGTACTGAGAATTCACTCCTCATGAGTATGGACTTTCCAGCAAGTACAGGCCCTCAATGTCACATCAAGAAATGGTCTGCTGTCCAAGACATTTGTCCATCAAATGTGCCCACTTACCTGCAACAGAGGCAGCCGTAGCTTGCACACATCTTACAAGCCATGGAATGGATCCCATACCCAACAGGTGGCATGCAGGACTGGGACATGTAGCCTCACCTCACCTGCATATACCATGGCAAACAGTGCAGACAGTCATGTATGTGGCAAGGATGTATGGATCAAGATTAATGTAAAAAATAAACAGATGGCAATCCAAGACAGATGATGACACATGTTGCAAACTGGTCATGCAGGCTGCCTAGTAACATGCCGCAACTCTAAGGGAGTTGCAGGAATGTCTAGCAAGTACTGGCTGTGCAGTACCTGTGTCAACAATCACCTGGACTCTGCATAAGTGTGGCCCATGGGTTAGGGTAATCAGATGGGACAGTTGTTCCACAAGAAACATCAGCCAGGGCTCACTACAGGAAGCATATGCATAACATCAAAAGTCCCCCAAAGGCATGTGTTGCAATGTGTAATGGTGTACCAAGACCAAGTTGGAAACCTACAGACAGTATCAAGTAAGATACATGTGCTGACAAGCAACACCTCACCCCACCTCAGGCCACCATCCCCATCTGTACCTTGCTGGTGCCAGTATACACCTGTATGTTTGCCATTCTTTAGCAGGAACTAGGCTGATACACATGGTGTTCAGAATTTGGGACACTGCAAAATGACACACATGTAGCCTATAGTTATCAAGCATCTGCAAAACGGCTGAGGATGGGGAGGGGATTTCATCCTGAAACACAACAATGAACTGAAGCAGACATCCAAAGCTTGCTAAGAATGGCTGTATCCGCACACAGTCAAGGTCATGAATTGTGGCAGACTTAACTCTGTCTCCACAGCAATAGTGATGGCACTTTGTGACCTCCAAGGGCTGTGAACATGAGTTGACCTTGCAATCATGCAGAGTTAGGGGACATTTGTAGGGCAGATTGACCAAATACTGGCAAATGCAGATGGCCCATGCTAGTATACCCCTTCCAGGAATAGTGACTGCTGTAGTATACTTAACAGTTGGTGCAACAAACCATCATGATAAGGGTGTGCACATGTATGCACCCACAAATTGTATGCATCTCAATCAGCATCTGCACAACTAAAACATTTGTTTGATACTGCATTTGATTGCACAGGTCATATGCCACATATCAGGTTCATGTAATGTTAACATATGTAGTAATGTGGCCCCATGGCATATCAGGGAAGAGGGTGACATGTCAATAAGGGTGTGTACACTCCTCATAGCCACAGTAAGGGTTGAAGATTGTCAGTGTAATTGTATTTTATTGGCCATACATGCACCGCTGATGATGAGATCTGTAAATCAGACATCAGGCATTCACTAATGACATCTGTTCACATATCATCCCAGGTATGTGTCAGACAAACAAATAAGGGCTGTGAGAAGCAGAGCAAACATAACTGACACACATATACGCATTCAGCAATGGTATGTATACCTGTGAGGTATGGTGCACAGTACATGCCAGGGTGCTGAACAGGTGCACAGCAATACTGTGTACATGGGTGCAGTGTGTTCCAGGGGAAGGGGCATAAACTAACACAAGCCATGCATGACAGAGATGTATAATGTTGGTAACAGGGATTGACTATAGCTGCACTGCATGCTGCAGAGTGCCATATGTCATGCATGTTGACAGATGGGTAATGAGAGGTCTGTGTGCAATATCTTTGCATAATTTCACCTGTAAGTGTGTGTGTGTGTGTGTGTGTGTGTGTGTGTGTGTGTGTGTGTGTGTGTGTGTGTGTGTGTGTACTGTTAAGCAATGATGCACAGGTCTTAAAGTGCATTTCTTGTTTTCCCCTCACAGGTGGCGAGGTGGGTCAAGGTCCCTCCTGCAGGCAAACTGATGTTAGTGTCCATACAGACACTGATAATGATGATAGGTGTGTTGAGGCACAGGCAGGGTTGTCAGGGGCAGAAGCTGCACCATCATTTGACATCCCACTGTTATCCACCCCATCCCTGCACACAGTCACATGGTTACCTATTAAAAAAATGAAGTTATGGAACTTTGAATACTGTATGGTTGACACCATATGATCGAAGTTCCGTAACTTTGAAATTAAGTAGAAAAACAACAGAAGAGGCTCGCCACATCTTTATCTAACGTAGTTGGTTTTTGTATTGTTAACTTTGAAATTAAAATTACAAAAAAAAAAAAAAAAAGACAATGTACCCTGACTAACACTGAGATTGCACTTTAATGCACTATGGTGCAGAAAGGGAAGATTTCCCTTTCCTACAATGTAGCACGATCTCGGAGTTGGTATATTTAAGTAGCGGGGGGTGTGGGGGTTGGAGGGGGGCTAGCCCCCCTGCCTACCCCCCTGCCTACACCCTTTACTTTTTCTATTTTTTCTTTTATGTTCATTTTGAACATTTCGAATTTTCAATTGTTTGATCATTAAATGTCGACCTTTAGTGATTCGAACAATGGAAAATTCAATGTTCCAATAGGAACCCCAGTCACATTACCTATACATACCCTATCACCAGTGGCCATAGATGAGGGACAGTTGGCGGGTGGTGGCATGGGACAGGACAGTGTGGTGTCTATGGCATGTGTGCCTGAACACAGCAGCCATAGCCGGATGTCCGGCAGGGTACCACACAGGCAGATGTACAGGGTTACTCATAGGAGAGCTGCTGGTCATCATGCCCCTGGCAGAAGTGCCACATCTGGTGCCACCATATGCATGTTTCAGGCTGTCATGGAGGTGCAGGCACATATGGAACGGTATACCAAACAGGGTCTGAGGCTACAGAGGGCTACTCATGCTGCTGATGTTGACAACATCCGTGATTTTGCAGGTGCCCCCCCCCGTTATTTTGCAGAGGTCATGGATAGACGGTTGGGTGAGATGGTGGGAATACTCAACCATGGAATGTCTCTGCTTGAACATATGATGGGAGTAGTTTGACAGACATGTCGATGTAGGCCAGCAACACCAACAGCTGGAGGTCGACGTGGATGTGCAAAAAGTCAGAGCCGCTCCCGTAGTGGCAGTACCAGCCCCAGCACTGCAGAGGGGCACTGTCCACACCACAACAGAGCAGGCCATGTGCACATGGCCCTGGCTGGTCCCAAGAGGGACCTGGATTCAGTGGAAATATGTCATCATCAGGGGAGAGTACCATATCATGGCTTGCACCTGGTGGTGCCCGTGGAACCCATGGCAGGCACAGTTCTCATGTCCGTAGCTGGAGACGGTGAACTGCACATCCTGCCAGGTACGGTCTGCAGCTGTCCAACAAACCCCTTTATAGTGCAGTCACATGGCAGAACTGTGTGCATGCATACACACACACATCAGCAACACAGCTAGGCCAACCCCATACCTACACACACCACATCACAACTGCCCAATTAATAATGAAACCCAATCACACACACACATGATGTCAAACATATGGTTCAGCCTAGGTCTCTGGCAAAGCAACAACACAGCCTGTGCATATGATAATACCTGTGCCACATCCCTGTTATCCATAACATCGATGCAGAGACATGCTCATATGGTTCTGATGCACAGGGTGACTGTACTATGATGTACCAGTGTAATGCTGTGTAACATGTTTTCAGCACTAAAGTTTAATGCTTACATATCAGGAAGTGTAGCTGTCCAGCCATGATGCATTATAGCTGTTATTAACACTGAGTGATTGTGGTCTCCATAATGTATTCTATTTGTATTGTAGGTGTCCATGTGTCAGCAGGATGTTGGTCTGCTGTTGTTTCCTACAAGGGGTATGGCCCTGTGGTGACACCTTGACTGTGCCATATCCTGGGTACAGCTGTACACATGTCACAGGTCTGTATAACAGTTACTGCATGTGCCACATGTCTGATAGTTCTGTAGGTGTATACAGGTGAGTGCATGGTGGCTGATGTCAGCAGCCCTTCTACAGTGGACAATGGCAAGTGTACTGGGTGGTGCACACCACATGTTTGTGTATTACACATACAGAGGGTTTGGTGTTGATGTAATACACAGAGAAAACTGTGCACATGGATGTATGTACTTGTGCAAGGAACTGATTTTCGCCTATGTAATTCCACCAAGACAGAATAGGCACAACAACACATTGGGAAACAAGCAGTCTGATAGTTTAATGTCACTGACGATGGTACTGGCAGGGTATATTTCCCCTTACCCAATGTAGTGCAATCCTCAACTCAGTAAACATTGGTGTGTTGATGAGGGTGGCACAGCCCTACATTTTGGATGGTGTGAAGTGGTGTAGAACTGCAGATAGTGTGATTGACAACTACTTAACCTGTTAACATGAACTGTACAGTATTACAGCCAACTAAGCAGGGGATACACTCAACAATAGCTGCAATGATTTTGGCTATGTTCAGAAGATCCACACGCAGCTATGTATGCCAACCCCAGAATTGATGTACAGCTATACAGTGGGGAAGAGGGCATTTGCACATCTACTACTAGTTGTGATGGAATGAATTTCCACAGGATGATACCTGCGAAATGTTAGCATTTGCCAGGCAGTTCTCAGACAGATGACCTTCTGGGACATGTATATTCTGCAAACTGTAGTAGATCCCTTCACATACACACACACTCTTACATGGCAACACTGGGACTAGAACCCCTACCTAGGTATGTAGTGCTACTGATGTGTGTGGCCTTAATTGCACATGCCACACAGCATTTAGGATGAGGTGTGTTCCAGGTTACATGTAAAGTGAAGAACATCACCAGTCCCTGTACAGTATGGTAATGGGGGATGTACTGGTTGTTTATGAACAATACATAGTGTGACATACTGTCATATACACATTGACAAACACATAACAGTCATACACACATCTGAGAGACCTGGGCTTATCAGTGCTACCTTTTCAGTGTGTCCATTCTGTTACAGATAAGTTTCACACAGCACATGCATCACTGGGCTGGATAGGGTTATCAGTTACCTTTATGGTTGATGGTGACAGTGGTCCCCATACAGTGAAACATGAGACATGTTCTGGGGGTACCATGGTGTAAAGACAGTATACCCAGCACCCACACCCCACAGTGGATATTGTACTCACTAAAACCCATGATAATACCCTGACATACCCACCATCACACATTGACCAGGACTGCAATACAACCCATTGTCTATCTCAAGAGTGCTACTACAGGGATATGCATCTAATGCTCATGCCACAGGGATAGTAGGGTGATGCATTGTCATGGCTCTCCTACGGTCAGCAACATCACTATCCCTAATACTGTGTGGCAAGGTGTATTGTATTAGGAGAATGTGGCCTCAGAATGCTGTATCCTACAAATATACACACTTGCACACATACACACACTTGCCAGAACTCAGAGGATATCCCATGCCTATCAATCCATTTGTACAACAGTGTTGTGCTGGTACTGCAAGCTCCAGATAGCCCATAGGGTGAAGAGTGTAACAAGGTACATGTAATGTCCATTACAGCAGCAGCCATATCTAACTATGACAATTGGGGGTGCGGTGGGTGTGAAGGGCCTCAGGGTATTATCAACTACAGGTCTACAAACACACAGACACTGTTATTCTCAGTAATGCACATGTACACATTTGTCAGAACTGGGGTCCATAAGCGCGGGTGTTCGTAGGTGTGTACCAGGATACTGTCCATGGAGAGATGGGAAGAGTAGGGAATGTGTGTACAGTAGAATCATGCCACCTGCCATTTTGCCAGCAGCCCATCTATGAACAGATACCACAGGAGGAGATCCTCAGGGTGAGAGTTACATGCAACATCCAATCATCTTGTTGCCTCTTGCAGAGGGCCAGTGAGGTGCTCCAGTTAACATGTATGCAACATGTATTACATAACATGGTCAGTGTCTGTCTTTGAGATCTGTACCCAAGCAAGTTCTGCTGACTATGGTAGTGCAGTTGAGGTGTCCATGGCATGTGGTGCATACAGGGTGTGGATTCCTAGCTGTGGCATTCATAACACAGCTGGGCAGACATGTCAGTGTCACTCAAGCATAGATTGCCTGTAACCAGCCAAGATGGAGTCCCAACATCTCCACGTCTGTACAGAGGACAGACAGACATCAGCTACCCAACTGGTTATGCAGTAGGATGACTGTGTTGAGAGATAGACATCTGACACTGATAGGTATGTCATTACTACATGACAGCAGCCCTCAATGACATGTTCTATACACACAGTAGTCTACAGTTAATATCCACATGTCAGATCAATATCCAGGAGGAAATACTTAATGACAAAGAGCTCACACACCAAGAACACAACAGTGAGGACTCAGAGTTCATCATTGCATGCAGTGGTGTTTGGTTCCAGTACTAGAATCTGCAATCTACTCTTACTTGTGAAAGCACTGTCAACAGTCGTAAAGTAATGATACACTACATGCCAGTGTGACTGCATATAACCTGGGATACTACCCATGTATGTAACACATTTAAATGGAAAAGAGTGTTGTACAGGCCATATATACTCAGGTGTCCCAGACAGTAGACTCACACTCCTTGCTTCTGTAATGACAGCGCATAGACACATGTTATGTACATGGAATTAAATACATTTATTAAAAATGTTATTATCCCGCTATTTTATCAGACTGGAATGTGATCAGGTTGCACATACTTGCCTTAACCACTCTGTATCCAACAGCCCTTGTTCTGCCTAGCAACGGAATAAACAGCCCTTGAAGCCAGGACCCTTGACACTATAGTCACAGCACTTAACCACTAAGCCATCACAGCTGTGAAAATGTTTGATGTTTTTTCCAATATATCTGTCAGTACACATACCAGTCATGGTTCCAGTGCCTGGACATATCTGCTGGAGCCTTGGAGTACTCTCCAGCTATATGTACCCAAATTGGCATCGTATGTGCCATGCTACACAATATGATCCTGTGGAAACAGCTGCAGCAGGAACAGTAGAGGGCAGGGACACACAGCCCCCCACTATTGCCAAGGCCTGCACAGGCACAGAGTGACTCAGAGGAGGAACAACCTGAGCCTGTCCCAGTAGGCAGAAGGAGGCATGCCCAGTATGCCCAGGTGGTGGCAAAGACGCAATGCATAGCACATACACTGACACAATAGGAACCCAGGGAATTACACCTCTCTCTGACTTGCACATACAGTAAAAGTGATGCCAAACATGACACTACCTGTGCTTAACCATGTATAGGGAGTGTACTATGTGCATCTGACATAATCATCCCTCCATTGCCATTCTCAATACTGGCACAGCCGCAAGGTAAGTCACTCTCCTTATCAATTGCCGAATGGAGTAGTATGTTTTGTTACTTGTATCTATGGTATGCATGTCAGCATGCAAGGGAATTGGGTGGCTAAATGGGATGCCAGCAATAGTAGACACCTATAGTGGCAGCATGAAATTTGTAACAAATAATGGTGTCATCATAGTAGCCAGTACTAGACAAGGTGACAGAACTCACTGCAGGAAATGTGGTGGGCCAAATGTGTGTCCATAGGACACGCACATGCCAGTCAGGGAGGCTCACATACCCAACAACAGTCTCAGCCAGCAGGACAGGCATAGACAAATACAAACTTAGGCTGAGCTAAGGCCTCTGACTGATGGCTATGGAGAACATCCCCCCTCCAGACCTACACAAACAGACTACAAAAGGTCAGGCACTGTGAATATTATTTCTGAAGGGTAAGAAGTTTGAAACTGAAATGTAGGTCAATCAAACCTACGACTGTAGTACACTGATATGCCTCTAGTCAGCATGATAGGTTAGAATACAGAATGAAATGGAGTACTTGAAATACCCATACAGTCATAGCAAATGTGTACAAGTGTCAGGTGTCCCCCCCAACCCTATGTTGAAATGTAGTAACATGTATGTGTAGGTATAATAACAGTAGAGCACAGATTACCTGAGCCGGCCAAAGTAGCAGGATAGATTGTAGCATCTGTACAATATGCAGGGCTGCATGTGTTAGCTTGATGTGTGTTGTATATTGTGTGAGAGTGGTCAGTATGTAGGCATGGTGAGGTTTGTCATGGTGGCCATTGGCCAGTACTGCCAAAAACAAGGGCAAGTTCTCACAACTGCAGTGCCAAGCACAATGCATCCCAGCAAATCACATTCTAGCAGTAAGTCATAGTAAATGTTAGGAAGTAATATCTGTCACCATCTGAAAGATGGACATGGCATGAATGTGGGCCCAGACATACAAACAGTACACAGATGGAAGTACCCCAGATTGGCAGTGTATAATATGTTACTGTCAAATGGACATACCTTTGGAATTATACATACAGGTTAGCAGCCCATTAGTTGGGTTTGTAGTATGGAATACCGATGTCATCGGGCCAAATACTGGACGACCACAAAGGTCACAGTTATGAAGTATTGAGAAACTGCTGATGTCCCTGCATAAACCAGCATAAGTGGACTGCCCCATGCATATCTGTGAGTCAGATTCAAGTAGTTTCCATCGCACACATGCACCCAGCTCACCCCACCATCATCCACAGGTACCTCACAGGTCTTAACCCCGCTGTTGGGAATGAGTACAATATGAACCCCACCTCTGTATGGCAATAGCCAAAGAATGCAGCATGCAGAAGAGGTGTCCCATGCAGGTATGTCCCTACCTGTAAGCAGCACCCTGCCAGCATCCACACCACTGGATCAATAATGACAGGAAGTATTGGCATTAACACCTTGTACACCTACCCTGTCACCCCAGGGGAATATAGTGTCTTGCAGCCTGGGACTGTAGGAGTGACACAATGCAATGGCCTGCTACAGCTGGCCTGCATCACTACCAAATGGTATACAGTCCTCTGCCAAAGGCCTGTGTCTCACCTGTACTGCCAATGTATGTTATGTCATGGATTCCCAAATAACAACATAACACAGTCCACAGAACCCAAATGCAAGGCCATGTGGACAAATCCCAGTAACATGTCCACCATTTCCTACTGCATGAACTGTGGGCCAACACCAAATTACTGCTGGGATGAGGTGATAACTATAGGGAACTTATCAGATAATGTTTGCATGATGTTTGGAAGAGGATAGAATAATGGGGAGGGGGTAGGAGTATGGACGGCATGGAGTGTGTGAAGTCTGAAACTCAGCCGTGTGCACATACTATCCCTACCTGCAAACACAGGAATGGGTGGCTACAAACCTGCTCATAAACCACAATGTGAAGGGGTAATGTCCAGAATTATGACCCCTGCCTCTGGCTAACCTGTATGAATCTGTGCAGCTGTGATGTATGGCCACAGCAGGATATGGCAATACTGTCACATCAATGGATGTACAAACATGGGATCCTCAGCCACCACTGTACCAAGGTGCTGAACCACTTACACAGACGCATCAGCAAGTGTCTGCAGCTTCCCCTCCAGAATGGCATGACTGTGCAAGAATATGCAGGCTGCAGACTATTATACTGGACACAGCTGCATTCACCCTGTATTCCCCAGGACATTACTGCAAGCAAATATGTATACCTGACAGTACCTGATAACATAAAATATCACAGTGTAAAACAGTACATATATCTAAATATCTCTGGTAATACCAAGACCATGTAGCAGAAGCAGCACAGACACAATTACCTACAGTAACCCACTATCCTTTGTCCATTTTGACCCCATATTGTCAAGCGATCTACAGATTTCCCCAAGAAACAGGTTGCTAGCTGTAGGTGTAGAACACAAAAACCTGCACTTGAATATAACCTACCTGGGATGGATTCACACATTCAGTACAGAAGGTCATACTGGGCACGCTCCCACACTTAGAGTAACAAAGGCAATGTCTGACAACAAAATACTGAAAGGTCATACTGAGCATGCTCCCACATTTACAGAAATGAAGCCCATGTCTGACAACAACACTGGACTATACATATCTGACAATCACAGATGTTTGTGCACACTCTCCTCATTACACACCAGTCATGCTTTGCACACACATTGGATAGGAATACACACATATATCCAAGGACAACACACTATAATAGGCCAAAATTACACATACATAGATGTGTGGAAGAGAGTGACAGACAGTGACAAAGAGCCTCCCATCATAAGGCCTGTCCCACGCAGCACACATCCAATTGGCTAAAACCACATTATGTGCAAATGCCAATCACTGTAGACATTTGCCTCAGGTATCCCTCAGCACTATAGTGTCTGTGGTGCTTGTGATAACTGTGTAACATGACTGTACAAGTCAGTAGTCATCTAGCAGTTGTATACATGTATATGTGAAATATAAACCTGTGTGTGCCTGAGTGTTGTGTGTCTGCTTCCAGATGAATGGGCTATGGCCCATGCACACACACTGCACTCCCCATTGCCCTACTATGGCAAGCCTGCTGATGTCTTCACCTTGAAATACACCTTTGGGGAAAGGGTAGCCCTTTAAGCTCTGTGGCGCATGCTATAACTGTGTAATGTTAAAGTATGTAGGAGTTCTAAGCCCAGACATGGCAACTGTGTGTGTGTGTGTTTGTCTGTGTAGATATCAATACTTTTGAGGCCATTTGCACTCACTACAGTTTCAAATGCCTTACTTTGGCAGGTCTGCTAATGTCATTCACTTTGAAATACACCTTTGGGGAAAGAGTGGCCTAGTAAGGTCCATGGCTTGTCCTATAACTGCATAATTCTGTAGGGTGATGTACTAGTTAGGTAGGAGTTTTAATCCCTGACATGGCAACTTTAAAACTTTGTGTGTGTTTGTTTGTATGTGTAGGGATCAATGCTTTTGAGGCCATTCACAGTCACTACAACTTTCATTGCCTTACTATGGCAAGCCTGCTGATTTCATTCTCTTTGAAATACATCTTTGGGGAAGGAGTAGCCCAGTAAGCTCCATGGCATGTGCTATAACTGTGTAATAGTAATGTGATGTACTAGCTAGATAGGAGTTCTATTCCCAGACATGGCAACTGTAGAACTTTGTGTGTTTGTCTGTGTAGGGATCAATGCTTTTGAGGCCAATCACACTCATTACAATTTCAAATGCCCTACTTTGGCAGGGCTAGTGATGTCATTCACTTTGAGATACACCTTTGGGGAAATAATAGCCCAACAATCTCCTTGGTGCATGCTATAACTGCATAATGCTGTAGTGTGATGTACTAGTTAGATGCAAGTTCTATTCCCAGACAAGACAACTGTACAACTTTGTGTGTTGTCTGTGTAGGGATCAATGCTTTTGAAGTCATTCACACTCACTACAATTTCAAATGCCCTACTTTGGCAAGGCTGCTGATTTCATTCACTTTGAAATACACCTTTGGGGAAAAAGTAGCCCAGTAAGCTCTGTGGCGCTTCCTATAACTGAGTAATGCTGTGGTGTGATATACTAGTTAGATAGGATTTCTTATCCCAGACATGGCAACTGTGAAACTCTGTGTGTGTGTGTGTGTGTGTGTGTGTGTGTGTGTGTGTGTGTGTGTGTGTGTGTGTGTGTGTGTGTGTGTGTGTAGGGATCAATATTTTTTTGGTCATTCACAGTCACTAGGCACTCCTAAAAATGGAGAACATTGATATCTTTAAAAGTAACAGAGACCTGATCCAGGGCTCCAGAGAGCACCCCTGCATTACCAGGTACAGCACTCATCACACCTGTCGGCCACCAAACTAGGACCAAAACAATAAAGGTGGAGGAGTCTCCATATTCACCAAGGATATTCACACCACCAGGCTACTTGCCCAACAGAATGCGTCTGAAATATACCCCTGGTGCAACTAACACTAGGTCAGACTGCAATCCAAATTGTATAGCTTGCTACAGATCCCCCACCATGCCCCAAGATTCCCACTACACCTTTTGAAACATACAGGGAAATGTTATGATACAACCAAACACCCTAATACTGGGTGACTTACACTACCCTGCCATTAACTGGGAAAAATACTTGTGTACCAACATGTGTGCCCAACGGTTCTTAAAAGTCATAATTCCCAATGCCCTGGATCAAGTAACCCTTATTCCCACCAGGGGCTGAAATATCCTAGACCTGGTCATTACCAACATGGGAAATCAATGATCCACACCTATGGTTACCCCATTGGTGGTCAGGTCTGCCCATAAGCTAATCACCCTTAACATCCACATCCCTCCCCCACACCACAGTAAGGAAACTTCTGTAGCACACATCTCCAAAGCCAACATCATGCTACACATGTCAGACGTGACTAACCTCATGATACCCATGGAGATGGGAACAGAAAGGATGACTGCTGAATCCTACATGAAGGCACTGTACGAGCACATCCACTCTTGCATGAATCGTGCCATCCAATATTGAACCAAGACACTCCCCACCAAGAAAAGGAAGCCAATGTGGTGGGCCCCTGCCATAAACATACTGTACAACAAAAGGAAGAAACTGTTGCAGAAACAAGGTAATGTCCAGGATGCAAAATACTCCCGTACCAGCCATAGTAAGAAGCTGAGATCCATCATAACATCCACCAAAGCTAGTTATGAACATAATATAGCAAAAGATGCCAAATAAAACTAGGCCATTCCATAGCTATGTTGGGAATCTAAATGGCAATGCTCAGATCTGCTCTGAGCTACAACAGGATGGTATTAAATATACTGTTCCCAGGAATATTTCCAGTATCCTGGCAGATCGATTCAGTGCCAACTGCACCCCCCTCCCACCCCCAAAAGGGCCCATCTCAACATTGACAGATTGCCAGATTCTGGTAATAATGGCCATATAGGTAAAAATGACACTCTCCAGAGCTAAGACATCAGCAGCCATGGGACCAGTCAACGTACTGGGCTGTGTACTATATGAACTACAAAATGTACTGGCACCTCACCTATGTGACATGTCTAATCATAGCCACACCTCAGGCTTCATGCCCACTGTGTGGTGCACAGCTACAGTTATCCCAGTCCACAAGGGGGGATCCAGCTTGGATCACAGGAACTACAGCCCCAGTAGTATGACGTGCCTGATCTGCAAGGCCATGGAATGTATTATCATGGAAATTAAAACAAAGACATTGTCAACCTGCAAACACTGGTCCCCAACCAGGTTGGGTTTTTGAAGGGCCAGTCATGTCACCTCAACCTGATTGATAACTTTGAATCAGTCTTCAGAGCTGTGGATGAGGGTAAGGTAGTTCACACAGCCTATCCGGACCTCACCCAGGCCTTTGACACCATCCCCCAGTCTGGAATCATAGATAAATGTACCAAGCTGGCTATTAATCCCTATGTCACCCGATGGGCTGCTAATTGCTGTACTGACAGAACCCACACTGTAAATGTAGGCGACACCAACTATAGCCCCAGACAAGTGACAGTTGGAGTACCTCAGAGTTCAGTCCTGGGACCACCTTTGTTTGGCATCTACTGCTCTGAAGAACAGTCCAACACTAAGGGACTCTGTCAAACAAAGATTGCAGATGACTGCACACTGGGAGCCAATATTGAATCCCCACATGATGTGGATATTCTACAGAAGGGCCTTACAGATAGAGAGATGCTTGGTGCCTAAAGATCAATGCCAAGAAATGTATAGTTATCCCCTTTGGGAAGGGACATGTTCCTGTGAAGTATGACATAGGTGGCAGTACATTAAACACCTAAAGTGCGATAAGAGACTTAGGGACACAAGTGGGCAGTAGTCTCACCTTTGATAACCACATCGCCACAACAGTCAGGAAATCCACCCTATGTGGCACACCTCATCACTAAGGGCTTTACATCCAGGAAATATTGAGGCCATTGCCCCACTGCAGTCATCTCTCAGTAGACCCAGTATAGACTACAATAGCCCATTATGTATGTACCTCACAAGACATCTGCAACAACTAGAAAGGCTGCAGACATACCTCACTAAAAGAATCACAGGCCTAAACCAGATGCCCTATGCTGACCATCTGGAAATCATCAAGCTATACTCTGTCACATATCTTGTACTCAGAGGCGATCTCTGCTTAACATACAATGCCATGTCAAACCCACAGCTGTTGGAGATGCTACACTTAAATAATTCCAAACCTTCACAGCCACATGCTCCAGGGATCCAAACCTTGCCATCACAATGAACAATACATGCTGGAGGGATGTGTTCCTGACCCAGGGACTCCCCAGATTCTGGAATAGACTGCCCATACATGTCAAGCAGAGTGCCTCTTTGGCCCTCTTCAAAAGGAACCTGGACGATCCTAGACCTGGTCATTACCAACATGGGAAATCAATGCTCCACACCTATGGTTACCCCATTGGTGGTCAGGTCTGCCCAATAGGAAATTGACCCTGAGGTTCATGTCAGTTGCCCTGCTAGACAGGGGTCCAGGGAAGTAAATATTTTGGGAAGACATAGCCAGAGAATTGTCATGGCTAGGCATGTATAGGCTCTAGGGCCAATAGCCTAGTACCAACCTATGACCTACACTTTCCATTGCCCAATTTGGCAAGGCTGTTGATGTCATTCACTTTGAAATACACCTTTGGGGAAAGAGTAGCCCAGTAAGCTCTGGCACGTACTATAACTGAGTAATGCTGTAGTGTAATGTACTCATTAGGTGCTTTAATCCCAGACATGGATGGCAACTGTGAGACTTGGTGTGTGTGTGTGTGTGTGTGTGTGTGTGTGTGTGTGTGTGTGTGTGTGTGTGTGTGTGTGTGTGTGTGTGTGTGTGTGTGTGTGTGTGTGTGTGTGTGTGTGTGTGTGTGTGTGTGTGTGTGTGTGTGTGTGTGTGTGTGTGTGTTTGTCATACATATCCTGTGTGGAGGTAGCTGTGAGTGTGTAATAACAGGACTCATTGTGGAGTGGGTTTTGGAAATTTCTTATATGGTGGGCCTATTATATGTCATCCACCTTACAAGGATAACAGATGTCAAACAGCAGAGAGGCTGGGGTAGACAATATATATCCCTACATGTGACATCATGGCTTGGGGAACAATATAGGAAACCCTTGTATTAGACAGAGAACACTCTCCACCCATGTCTCATACACAAACACACTTGGCTACACAACAACCACTGTGTTGGTAGTTCCCTGCATATTGCCCACAGATAGTAACCATGGTGCGATTGCAGTGGACTACAGAGGACATGGCACCCTGTCCCATTGCTACAATAGACAAATCATTGCATACAGTGCTCCTTCGCTATGTTCCCCACTGGACACCTACAACAATTGTAGAGCCAGCGAATGTAACCCACAAAGGGCATACCATGCCTTATACACATGGCCTGTATGGACAAATGCCACTGACACCAGGGAACACATGTATCATGCTGTCAATGTAGGTACAGGGTCAACCTGGTGTCCATTGCCAGTTTTCATCACATGAGGTCAGGAATGGCACATCTGATGATAACAATCTGTCTACACAACTTGCCCCAGATACCCCAGGTACACTTCCACATGTCACAGAACATGCATGTGAGATGTGTGCACATCCCAGACACCATCCATGTTATAGAATGTAGAACACATACATGGCAAGCATTGCACAGCACTGGTCACCCACAATAGTAATCCAGATGTCTGGATAGTGAATACAATATCCACCTGTGTGGGCCAATCCAGACACTACAACCCCGAGCCACATGGCAGACCATTGTCATGTGGCCTGATGCCAAGTTATACCCTTTATGTAGCCTTGTACAGCCTTCTAGTACTGTTAACCACTACACACCTGTGAAGCAATGCACCCATGCATGTCAGTACTGGTAAACCTGTGTCTGTGTGTGTGGAGTATAATGATATGGATGCCATTCACACTCACTACACCTCCCATTGGCCTACTGAGGCATGCCTTCTGATGTCAGACACCTTGACATACCCTTTGCCCATATATCATCCTGATAACCCCTGTGGTGCATGTGATACCTGTATATTACTGTATTGTGGCAAACTAGCTAGTTAGGAAGTCTAATCCTGACCCTGCCAACTGTGATAATGTGTGTAAGTCCCTGAGAGAGTGTGGCTGTGTTGACCTTGACATCTGTTCTTGTGGACAC
Source organism: Protopterus annectens (assembly GCF_019279795.1). Classification (NCBI taxonomy): domain Eukaryota; kingdom Metazoa; phylum Chordata; order Ceratodontiformes; family Protopteridae; genus Protopterus; species Protopterus annectens. The sequence continues at coordinate 266,041,252 of NC_056726.1, read as the reverse complement.
GCATGTGTACTATACCTACCTTATCCCTCCTTTATCTCTGTTGCTGATGTCACTCACCATCAAATACACATTTAGACAGCTCCCCAACATGTAAGCTCTGTGGTACATGCAATAACTGCATAGACATGGATAGCAATACATAGTCAGGCAGGTATTTGAAACCCTGTACTGGTAAGTGTGTGACACAAACATGCTTAGGTTTTACTCTCCCACCCCCTTCCTGTCTTACTTTGTCTTTCTCACTCCCTCTCTGGTGGATGTGGAGAAGTACACCTGCTTTGCTTAGGCAGCAGCTTGTGTTTTGTAAGTGATGCTCATGATAAGCTGATGGCCTCTGCGCAAATTGCAGTCCCCCACTAGCTGATTGCATGTGGAACAGCTCTGGTAACACTCACATAGCCAATTGCATGGAACCACACTCCTATAACTAGGAACATCATCTGGGTGTTGGCCCTTTTCATTCACTGTGAGCAGGAGTTCATGTCGGTGTTTGGCAAACAGCATCACATATGGTAGTGGGATATACCTCTAACAACATACACTGTGGAGACAGGCCGACATACAGGAGGGAATGTTCCAGACATGACTACAAAATGTAAGTGTTGCTCTTCTGCATTTGGAGTAATGCTGGTTTAACAGGGTTTGTGTGGATATGGCTGGTCTAAATGATTTAATACCTGTCATGATAGTGTTATGTGTTTGAGGAAACTCACACCTGTAGGGTTATCGGCAGACTGACCAGTGTTTGGAGTCTTATGAGTCTTGTGTTACTCACAGATTACCTATCTTAGAACTGCAGAAGCATAGTCTGAGGATTGCAGTCAGTACATGGTGACAGCCATGAGAGTTACTTGCTTCATATCCCTCATAGGACATATGTCACAACACACCCTGTTACAACAGTAAATGTATGAGGTTATCACAGCAACATGTCAATATTGGCCCTGTTTTTGTGCCTCCAACCACAAGTTTGTCAATCTTTGTACATATGTCATGCAGTAAGAGGTGCATATGTTCTGTACACCATTATTTATTGACATCATGCCTGAAAACAAGCCAGTGAGATATCAGACTGCTAGACATGTTATGTTTAGTAGGGGTTATATTTGAGGACATAACCTGGGCATTCTGTGGTTGTGTATACAGTAGTGAGGTCTGTGTACTTATGGTGATTGTCGACAGTGTGTGTATTGTGAATACATACCTTGGCCTGTGTATAGACTGTGGTACATATCATTGTTCTTGGTCCTGTTTTATCTGATGTTACATGCTGCTCCAGTGTATGGTACCCTATCATCTTACATGTCTGTAGAGCCAAACACACACATGTCCCATACCACAGACAGGCATCGGACCACTCTTTGTCATGGCCCAGTATATTTATTGTTAGTGTGTGAGTGTCCCATATGAGGATGGTGTTGAGCAGACAGTCCATATACTGTAATATTAAGCTTGCTTACCATATGTGGCTGTGTTCACATAGGTTGTGGGTATGCACTTTCACCCAGGTGTCTGTTACTCTGTGCTGTGACATGCCTGTAGAGCCTGCAATATTTGCAGGTACATATGTATTCTCTCATAAGAAATGTAGGCCAGTGTTGTGGCAGTCTGCCTGTAGTTTGCACAGTGCTTTGTTACATGCCTAGCAGCTTAGTGTAATTACCCAGTGTGATGCTATGTCCAGATATTTGCCAGATGTACTGCTGCCATGCCACAATAACTGTCATGTATTTCTGACAAAGCAGTGGGATTCTGTACAGATGTATGTCACTAACTAGTGGGTAGTATGTGGCCATGTGACCTCCTGACCACTGGTTATTATGTGTCAGGACAGGCAAGAGTGTGTGAATGCATAAACTGTGTGGGCATATGTAGTCCAGTATTTATGTGATATACCCATTTACATGGCTGTTAACATCCACATTGTCAGGCTTGGTCCACATGTCTCGCACTAAGGGGATCTGTGTATACCTCTGGACTGACCAGAGTGTGCCAGACTGTCCACATTTATTGGTCAAATCTCTGCTGTAGTCCACAGGTCATTAGTGTGATATCAGTGGTACTGTACTATGATGACCTTAGGATGTCCATCAGTAACTGATGACGTACATGTCAATAGCAGATGTGACCTCCCACAAACAACATTTCTGTTAAGACAACCCTTGTTACAGTAGCAACAGTCTACATATATATCTGCAATACATACATGACATCCCCTTGCACTAAGAGGTTGAGACTATTGGTGCTGAGGTATGACTCCACTCCATGTTCTGGATATATGGTAAACACACACACACACACACACACACACACACACATATATATATATATATATATATATATATATATATATATATATATATATATATATATATCTATATGTGTATATATATAGATATATACACATATACATATCTACATACATATATGGATATATACATGTACATATATATATATACATATACATACACACACACACACATATATATATATATATATATATATATATATATATGTATATACACATCTATATATGTCTACACATATACAGATACATAGATATATATGCACATATAGATATCTACATATATATCAACATAAAAAGATATAGATATATACATATATGAGTACATACATATATATATATATATATATATATATATATATATATATATATATATATATATATATATACAATATATATATATATATATATATATATATATATATATATATATATATACACACACAGAGATCTATATATGGCCATATATATGATGCACTATACAGATATATATATAAATACATATATATGAATATATATGTGTATGTACATGTACACATATTTCTACATATGTATATGTATATATCCATATCCTTGTCATGTGTAAATATTACTGTTGTGTATACCTTCCCAGATGTATTCTGATATGTGTATATTTAGATATAACAACATATGTGATGCAACAGTAATATCACTAACAAGTACTACAAAATTGTAGAAGTCACAGCAATTGTTCAATGCTATTCAATATGTGTACTGACAGATATATTGGAAAAACAACAACTGTCTTCACAGCTGTCATGATGTAGTAGTTAACTGTTGTGACTGCAGTGTACCGGGTCCTGGGTTCAAGACCTGCAAGGGATATTTGTTTTGTTACTGGGCAGAACAAGGGCTGCTGGATACAGAGTGGTTAAGGCAGTTTTGAGTAACTTTAAGTGTGCTTGAGCGGGTCTGCATGAAGGTAAGTGGTGCTAAGGTATGGTTGAACATACGGGCGCTTACACTGTGTATGCTTTGCTTACCAGTATGCAAATGTGCTTAGCTGTTATATTGCAACAATGCTGACACCTGCTAGGCATGGCTCAGCCCTGGTTACTAGTGCTCACATTACAGTCTGATAACATTGCAGGGTAATAACATCTGTAATAAGTGTTTGTAATGCCATGTACATAACATGTGTCTGTGTGCTGTCATTACAGTAGCAAGGGGTGTGGGTCTCCTGTCTGGGACACTTGAGTATATATGGCTTGTACAACACTCTTAGCCATGTGAATGTGTTACATACAAGGGTAGTATCCCAGGTTATATGTAGTCACACTGGCATGTAGTGTATCATTACATTACTACTGTTGACAGTGCTTTCCCATGTAAGAGTATATTGCTAACTGTATTACTGGAAACAAACACCCCTGCATGCAAAGATGGACTCTGAGTCATCACTGTCATGTTCCTCATGTGTGAGCTGTGTCTCATTATATATTTCCTCCTGGATAATGATCTGACATGTGGAAAATAACTGTAGACTACTGTGTGTATAGCACATGTCGGTGAGGGCTGCCATCATGTAGTAATGGCATACCTATCGGTGTCAGACGTCTATCTCTCAACACATTCATTCTAATGCTTAGCTAGTTGGTGAGCTGATGTCTGTCAGTCCCTGTACAGATGTGCAGATGTCAGGTATCCATCTTGGATATATACAGGCAGTCTAAGCTTCACTGACACTGACATGTCTGCCCAGCTGTGTTATAAATGCCACAGATAGAACTCAACACCCTGTATGCACCACATACCATGGATACCTCAACTACACTACCACAGTCAACAGAACATGCTTGGGTACATGTCTGCAAGTCAGACACTAACCATGTTATGTAATACATGTTGCATACATGTCAACTGGAGCACCTCACCGGCCCTCTGCTGGAGGCACCCAGAGGATTGGCAGATGCATGTCACTCTCACACTGAGGGTCACCACTGTGGTGCCTGTTGACAGATGGCCTGCTGGCACATGGCAGCTGGCATGATACCACTGTACACACATTCCCTAAGCTTCCCATCTGTCCATTGACAATAGCCTGGTACACACCTATGAACACCTGCACCAATGCACCCCAGTACTGACAACTGTGTACGTGTGCATGACTGAGAATAACAATGTCTATGTGCTTGTAGACCTGTAGTTGGGACTACCCTGAGGCCTTTCACACCCACCGCACCACCCATTGCCATAGTTAGATGTGGATCCTGCTGTACAAGACATTACATGTACCTTGTTACGCTCCTATACCTAAGGGCTACCTGGGCCTTGCAGTACCAGCACAACACTGTTGTACAAATGGGCTGATAGGCATGGGATACCCACTGAGTTCTGGCAAGTGTGTGTATGTGTACATGTATGTATATATGTAGGGTACAGCATTCCGAGGCCACATACTCCTATTACAATACGCACTGCCGCACAGTATTAGGGATAGTGATGTCATGCCCCGTAGGAGAGGCATGACAGTGCATCACCCTACTATGGTGGTGGCATGTACATTAGATGCATATCTCTGTAGTAGCACTCTTGGGATGGACAAGTGGTTGTATTACAGTCCTGGTCAATGTGTGATGGTGGGTATGTCAGAGTGTCATTATGGGTTTCAGTGCATACAATATCCACAGTGGGGTGTGGGTGCTGTGTATACTGTCATTACACCATGGTACCCCAGGTACATGTCCCATGTACCACTGTATGGTAACCACTGTCACCATCAGCCATACAGGTAACTGATAACACTATCCAGCCCAGTTATGCATGTGCTGTGTGCAACCACCTGTAACACAGTGGACACACTGACAAGGTAGTTAGCACTGATAGGCCCAGGTCTCTCAGATGTGTGTCTGTTATGTGTTTGACAATGTGTATATGACGATATGTCACACTGTGTATTGTCCATATACAACCATTACATCCCCCATTACCATACTGTACATGTCTGGGGATTGTCTGCATGTAACATGTAACCTGGAACACACCTCATCCTAAAAGCTGTGTGGTGTGTGCAATTAAAGCCACACACATCGGTAGCACTATATACCTTGGTAGGGGGTCTAGTCCCAGTGTTTCTAAGTAAGAATGTGCATGTATGTGGAGGGATCTACTTCAGGTTGCAGAATATACATGTCCCAGGGGGTCATCTATCCAAGACCTGCGTGGCATATGCTAACATGTCACAGGTATAATCCTGTGGACATACATTCCATCACAACTACTGTTAGCTATGCAAATGGCCTCTTCCCCACTGTATAGGTGTGCGGTGATACTGGGGTTGGTATATATAGCTGGGTCTGGCAGTTGTGGACACAGCCAACATCATTGCAGTAACTGTTGAGTGTATCCCACCGTGTTGCTGGCTGTAATACTGTACAGTTCATGTAAACAGGTTAGATATTTGACTATCACACTATCTGTGGTTCTACAGCACCTCTCACCCTCCAAAGGGTAGGAGTGTGCCACCCACACCAGCAAACATATGTTTACCATGTTGAGGATTGCACTACATTGGGGAAGGGGACACATACCATGCTGGTACCATCGTCAATGACATTAAACTAGCTTACTGCTTATTCCACAATGTGTTGTTCTGCGTAGTCTGGCTTGGTGGAATTACATAGGCTACAATGGGTTCCTTGCACAGGTGCATACATCCATGTATACAGTATTCTCTGTGTAGTGCATCAACACCCAAGCCTTTGTGCATGTTATACACAAACATGTGGTGTGTACCACCCAGTACAACTACCATTGTCCACTGTAGAAGGGATGCTAACAGCAGCCAACATGCACTCACCTGTATACACCACCCCCAGACCTATTGGCCATGTGGCACAGGCAGTAACTGTTATACAGACCTGTGACATGTGTTCAACTGTACCCAGGATATGGCACAGCCAAGGTGTAACCACAGTGCCATACCCCTTGTGAGATATGACAGCAAACCATCCTCCTGCTGACACATGGACACCTACAACACAAATGGATGACATTATGGAGACTACAATCACTCAGTGTTAATAACAGCTATAATGCATCATGGCTGGACAGCTGCACTACCTGACATGTAAGCATTAAACATTACTGCTGACAACATGTTACACAGCAGTACATTGGTACACTGTGGTACAGTCACTGTGTGCATCAGAACCATATTAGCCTGTCCCTGCATCAATGTTATGGATGAAAGGAATGTGGCACAGGTATCATCATATGCACAGGGTGTGTTGTTGGTTTTACAGAGACCTAGGCTGGGCCATACATTTGACACCATGTGTGTTAGTGAGAGGTTTTAATTACTGATATGGCCATGGTGATGTGGTGTGTATAGGTATGGCGTTGCCTTAGGTGTGTTTGTATTGTGTGTGAGTATGCATGGACACAGTTCTGCCATGTGGCTGCCCTATACAGATGTTTGTTGGACAGCTGCAGACCATACCTGGCAGGGTGTGCAGTTCACCGCGTCCGGCCATGCACATGAGAACTGTGCCTGCCAGGGGTTCCACGGGCACATCCAGGTACAAGCCTCAATATCGTACTCTCCCCTGATGATGACATATGTCCTCTGGAACCAGGTCCTTCCTAGGACTGGCCAGGGCCATGTGCACGTGGCCTGCTGTGGTGTGGTGTGGACAGCGCCCCCTGCAGTTCTGGGGCTGGTACTGCCACTACAGGAGCGGCTTGGTGTCCTTGCACGTCCACATCAATCTCCAGTTGTTGGTGTTGCTGGCCAACATCCATGTGGCCATCGCACCACTCCCACCACATGTTTTAGCGCAGACAATCCACAGTCGAGGAGTCTCACCATCTCACCCCACCGTCTATCCATGACCTCTGTAAAATAACGAAGGGCACCTGCAAGATCAAGGATGTCACTTACAGCTGAAAGAACAGCCCTCTGCAGCCTCAGACCCTGTCTGGTGTACCGTTCCATACATGCCTGCACCTCCATGACAGCCTAAAACATGTCTGGTGGTACCAGATGTGGCACTTCTGCAATGGGCACAATGACCAGCAGCCCTCCCATGAGCATCCCTGTACATCTGCCTATGTGGTACCCTGCCAGACGTCCAGCTATGGCTGCTTTGTCCAGACACAGCAGCCATAGATACCACACTGTCCTGTGCACTGCCACCAACCGCCAACTGTCCTTCTGCTATGGCCACTGGTGATGGGGTATCTATAGGCACTGTGACTGTGTGTGAGTATGGGGTCTATAACAGGCAGATGTCAAACGATGGTGCAGTTTTGGCCTCTGACAACCCCGCCTGTGCCTCAACACACCTATCATCATTTTCATTGTCTGTATCGAGACCAACATCAGATTGCCTGCAGGAGGAACCCTGACCCACCTCGCCACCTGTGAGGGGAAAACAAGAAATGCACTTTAAGACCTGTATACACACACACACACACACACACACACACACACACACACACACAAACACACACACACACACACACACACACACACACACACACACACACACACACGCACACACACACACACACACACACACACACACACACACACACACATACACACACACACACACCCACACACACCCACACACACACACACCCTGACATTCCACCATAATACCTTCCTGTCCCTGAGTTTACAGACTGTCCCAAGTTTATTCTCTTAAGTTCCCCATCTTGCATCATACTTGGAAACTTAAACTCATTAATACCAATCATTAATGTATCATTCTTTTAATTGCCTAGACAAGTGATCACAAAACATGACCTGTTACTCCATTACTGCTTTGATTTGATTGGAGTCGGTTTTACAAGGACTCACTGCTGTCATCCAGTGTTCACCCTGTGTTTGTCCAGTCATCGTGAGCATGGCCTCTATATGTTAGGTGTTACTACAGTCACTCAAAAATGTCACGTATTGTAGTGTCATACGTAACTATTGCTTAGTAGATGCAAGATCTGTTGCTCTATTAAATTATTATGTGGACAACAGAAATATTAGGATACACTCACTGGTGTTGTCTAGTAATTCCCCAATGCATCTGTAGTGCTGCATACGTGGGTATTCTTTTACCTTTCTGCTGATTGCAATTATAACAGTATATCTGGTGTCTAGTTTCACTCCCAATGCATGTTCCATGCTATAGACCTTATTATACTATCAGCTGTCCTAAGATTACATATCAGACAAGTATTCCTGGTGTCTCATGTGTCAATCCATGTCCATGTACTGGACGATTTCAAAGGGCAGTCAAGATATATGAACAACCCCACAATCACACATGTGCATACATGGCCACACACACACACACACACACACACACACACACACACACACACACACACACACACACACACACACACACACACATCAACCCCCCTCCACTCCACCAGATTGCACATACAGACAAAATAACCCCCCACCTCCTACATACACTTACAGGTGAGATTGCATGAATATATTACACACAGACCTCCCATTATCCATCTGTTAACATGCATAACATATGGTACTCAACAGCATGCAGTGCAGCTATACATGTCTATGATGCATGGGCTGTGTTAGTAGGTGATGCCCCTTCCCCAGGAAAACACTGCACCCATGTACACAGTATTGCTGTGCACCTGTTCAGCACCCTGCATGTACTGTGCACCATACCTCACAGGTGTACACACCATTGCTGAATGTGTATTACTGTGTCAGTTATGTCTGCTCTGCTGCTCACAGCCCCTATGTGTTTGTCCGACACATACCTGGGATGATATGTGGACAGATGTCATTTGTGAATGCCTGATGTCTGATTTACAGATGTCATCATCAACAGTGCATGTATGGCCAATACGATGCAATTACAATGACAACCATCAAATCTTTCCATGGCTATGGGGAGTGTACACACCCTATATGATATGACGTCCTCTTCCTTGATATGCCATGGGACTACATTACTGCATATGTTAAGATTACATGAGCCTGATATGTGACATATGGCCTTTACAATCAAATGCAGTGTCAAAGAAATGTGTTAGTTGTGCTGATGCTGATTGAGATGCATATACTTCGTGGATGCATATGTGTGCATGCCCTTATCATGATGGTTTGTTGCACCTACTGTTATGTGTACTACAGCAGTCACTATTCCTGACAGGGGTATACTAGCATGAGCCATCTGCATTTGCCAGTATTTGGTCAGTCTGCCCTACACATGTCACCCAACTCTGCATGATTGCAAGGTCAACTCATGTGCACATCCCTTGGAGTTCACACACTGCCATCACTATTGTTGTGGAGTCAGGGTTATGTCTTCCACAGTTCCTGACCCTGACTGTGTGCAGATACAGCCATTCATAGTATCCTTTGGATCCCTGCTGCAGTGCACTGTTGTGTCATGATGACACCCCTCCCCACCTTCAGCCTTTTTGCAGATGCTTGACAACAATGGCTTACACATGTGTGTCAGTTTGCAGTGTCCCAAACACTGAACACTACATGCAACAGCCTAGTCCCAGCTAATGAATGGCAAACACACAAGTGTACACTGGCACCAGCATGGTACAGATGTGGATGGTGGCCCTGAGGTGGGGTGAGGTGTTGGTTGTGCAGCACATGTATCTTACGTGATACTGTCTGTAGGTTTCCAATGTGGTCTTGGTACAGCAGTACACATTTCAACACATGCCTTTTGGGGACCTTTTATGTTATGCATATGCTACCTGTAGAGAGGCCTGGCTGATGTTTCCTGTGGTACACCTGTCCCATCTGATTACCCTAACCCATGGGCTACTCGTTTGCAGAGTCCAGGCAATAGCTGACATGGAAACTGCACAGCTAGTACTTGCTAGACATTCCTGCAACTCCCTCAGTGTTGTGGCGTGTTACTAGGCAGCCTGCATGACTGGTTTGCTACATGTGACATCATCTGTTTTGGATGGCCATCTGTTTATTTCCTAGATTATTCCTGTACCATACACCCTTGCCACATACATGACTGTCTGCACTGTTTTCCGTGGTATATGCAATGGTGAGGTATGGCTACATGTCCAACTCCTAGGTGCTACCTGTTGGTTATGGGGTCCATGCCATGGCATATAAGATGTGTGCAAGCCATGGATGCCTTTGTTGCTGGTAAGTGGGCACATTTGATGGCCAAATGTCTTAGACTGCTGACCATTTCTTGGTGTGACATTTATTTTATTTTTTTTATTTTATTTATTTTACATTTGTTGACCGGGCTAGTCTAACTGGATATATGTCCATTTTCAGTAAAGGCCCGGGGAGATAAGCTCCAAGACATAAACAACAAATAAAAACAGAAATAGCATAAAAAAACATGAACAGTCGCAAATACAGTGCATCATGCAGGTTAGCACAGAATGTTCAATGAGGGCAAGAATCATATTAATGCAAAATACAAGTACAATACATCATACAGGTAGAGTACATAATAAAAAAAGGCAGTTAATTGTATAGCAATATTAATAAAGGGTTTCCTTGATAAGAAGTATCCACAGAGGGTGGAAATAATGTAATTTAGAGAGAGATGAAATTTATAGTTACTAGGAAGATATAACAGTTGGTGAGAAGTAAGGGATAGGTAGAGCCAAGTTTGAAGAGATGGATGACTAGTCAGGGGGGAATGTGTACTTGCTGGAAGGTGCATTTCCATGACAAATGCATGGGGTGAGTACCTCAACAGCTGCTTCCACTATAT